>NW_026624075.1:0-44903 GCF_030028575.1 Malurus melanocephalus | reverse complement strand
AAACCCAACAAATGGCAAGTGGAAGCTGTGACTCTCCCACACCAGGTGTGCAGCCACCTTTCCACAGCACAGCTCTGAAATCAAAGCAGCGAATTTTCCATGATTGTTTCACAGGCTGGGGGAAAAAAAGGGTTGTCTGAAGCAGACATTGAGGCTATCAGGTCAGGAGGAATTTTGGATAAAATATATTCTGCACTRAAAGYRAKCATGTGGGTTTAMAACCCAGCTTTTGAACCCGGTGTYTYATTTCTTTTCWTATTCTGCAGATCTCCCTCACATCRGGATATTGGAGTTTTTAGGATGAGCCCACTCCTGGGTGCACAAATTCTGCTCCAATTTCCTCGTGGCTACAATCTGAGGGCCTGACAATGCAACCAACTGGCCCAGTTTTATCTCACATATAACAACCACTTGCGTGAGAGGAGAAAAAAAAAACAGAGTGCAATTTATTTCTCTCCAAACCTGTGTCTCTATAAAATAAAAGGATTCAGTTCAATACAAAACTCCTTTGGGCAAGGACGTGGCATTTAAGTTTTGTCTGTGGGCACGAAGCACACGGCTGATGTAGCATGAAAATAAAGATGTTCTTTTAGCCATTATCCACAAAAAGCAGAGGAATCAGCAATGCTGGAAATCTTCACTCTGACATTTCCTGCCCCCTGCCACTCTCGTGGGTATCCTTTGGGCTGGCTCCAAATTAAATCTGAAAAACATTCGCTGCCTCTTCCTTTTCAATAATTTCTAAGGATTTGGAAGTTTCTGTCCTGGCTGGGGGGTAGAAATGATCTTTGGTGTCCTCTCCAAAGCCTGAATTAGGGCATATTCACTGTCCTGACTGGGAAAATTCTGCTTTGCTTCATCTTGTCCCTAGAAATTTCAAGCAAGGCTGCATTTTGGCCACTGAGAATGTCCGTGGTAAAAAGCTGAATTTCCACTCAGATCCAGCTGTATCTGAGAAYTAATGACGACAATCTGGAAGGAAACCTCGCTGCAAATGTTACTGGAAGGATCTCAAGCAAAAAAGATCTTTCAGCACAATAAAAACAAGCCAAATCCCAGCTGCAGGTGGAGATCAGATAAAGAGGAAAAAAAAAACAAACATTGGGACATTAGAAAAGGAGGAAAACAAAGGAGGAAAAAAAAGCATTAGAAGAAGCCTGATTTTTTTAGTGTGGTTATCTTGGGTTTCACCTCCGAGTGGACATAATCAATTATTTCTTCCCTCAGGATCCTCCAGCTGACAAATGCCCGGGCACGCTCCTCTGGGAAAATGGGTTTTCCTCCCCACCATCTGGAGCGTGCTCTTCTGAACTAGGAACAATCATTTCCCCATTGATTTCATCCCTTCCCACTTGAAAAACATCAGCTTGTGTGACTTCCTCWCCCTGCCAGGGGCCACGTGCCAGAASAGCTCTGCCTCGTTCAGCTCCTTCTCCAAAATCAGCATCAACACTTCCCATCAGCACCGAGGACACCCTGCAAACACAACTTCCTCATCAGCTCTGCTCTGCTCAGGGAGAGGAGCACAAATCCCACAGAGTCCCAGGGATTCATTTTTGGACTCTGGGATGGTCAGGAGAGGGCTCACCAATTCAGGATGCTCTCCTTGCCTGTTCCACAGATCCCATAAACTGCTGGGATCAGTCAGTTGTGTTTTCCTGGCTCTCRGACCATCCCCTGGAACAGGGAGTCCTCAGTTTTGAATCTATTTCAGAACACAACTTCACTTTCCTTTTTCCTTCCTGATTTTGAGCTCATCTTTCCCAGGTAAATCCATGCTCTGTGTACATGAGCTGTACCTGTCTTAGGTCTCCACCTTCTCCAGGTGAGCTCACTCATTCTTTTTTGTGTGCCTCTTATTTTCTTGAGCTTAGATTTTTCAGGATAACAGTCAATTCTGTTTCCTTAACTGAAAATGCATTTTATTGGCCTTTGCTTTTCAGCTTTCCAGAGGGCAGTGGTGAAAAATCCTGGAATGGCTGGGATTTGTCCCAACATGAGTTACCCCACTGAAATATTCTTCCTCAAAAGAGAACTCATCATTAAATTCATCAAAATTAATTGTCCCATTGGCTCCAGGTACCTATACATGTGGCTACACTGTCTGCTGGCTGGAAAAACGGATGGACAGGCAAAAGGCTTGGCAAATATTCCAAGGAATATTGAAAATAACCTCTTCTCCTTCACTAGGGTTTGTTTGCCTCTTGGCCATAAGYGTTAAAAATGTTAAAAATCTSCCTGTTACATAAAGTCTTTGTGGGATGAAGATGCCATAGAAAGGCTGAAGTTTCCATTGCCAAAGCCTCACAGCTCCTGAGGGCAGATCCTAAAAGCAGCTGGAGCCCACATCCTGCTCCTATTCCATCGGGATTAACCCCAAGGGCTGCACTTGTTGGAATCACCTTTTGTTTGGGTAACAGGGTGAAAAATGAAAAGCAGGATTGATGTCAGTGAACTCCCACTATTTTCCTGGATGCTGTCAGAGGTTAATCCATGCATGTGGGACTCAAGAACACCACGTCAATCCCAAATGCGGGGTGGGATTGGAAGGGAAGGTCTAATTTAGAGAACTGGCTGGGTCTGGGATCCAATTTCCCATTTGGATCTCCAGGAGCTGGCGGGCAGCGGAGCACGCCTTCCTGGGGCTGTGATTGAGCACTGAGGCAAAGAAAGCTCCCAGCTGTCGTGACAGAGAAGGAAGAATCTGGAAAAGCAAGAAATGTTCCCCCCACGCCCTCATCCAGAAGGACTTTGTGCTCAYTGAGTCAGAATTCACTGACAGTTTCAACAGGCACGGGGTGACCGGGGGGACACCCAGCAGAGATGGCATCACCTCGGGGCCTGAGTCACATCTGCCTGTGCTCATAAACCAGAGCATTTTATAGGGCAGGGAGAGCTCATTCTGGACACCCTCAGGCCATTCCCAATGTCCTGACTGAGAAAAACCTGTGTGCTAATGAACCAGAGCATTTTACAGGGCAGAGAGAGCTTATTCTGGGTGACCTCAGGCCATTCCCAATGTCCTGACTGAGAAAAACCCTGTTGCTGATATCCCTGACTCACCCCACAGGATGGCTGAGTAGCTGTGCAACCCCTGAACTGCTGACCCCACYTTGCCCTTCCAGTGTCACTTTAATTACAACAATTACATACAARGATTCCTGGTTCAGTTCACAAATCTGCAAAAATGTTCAAAGCACTCGGAAAGGTTTGCTTGAAACCCTGCAGTGACATCAGGCACCCTCCAGTGTCACCATCCCCCAGGGACCTGGAGCAGCAATGATCAGATTTCAGCCCTACAAACATTCACAGAATCACAGGTTTGGGGTGGAAGGGACCTTAAAGCCMAYCTMACCCCAACCCCAACCATGCAAAGCTGACACAACTTTAGACCCTCTGCTGAGAGYCTAAAAACCCAGACCTTGGCTCAGAGAGCAGCTTGCAGACCATCCTCCRTGTTATTTTTGCTTGCTTTCTAATAACAGACCTTCATCCATCAAAAGAAAACCCTTTCCTACACACACTTATGGCCAATCCCCTGCCAGGCCCTCAGAAAGCGTTGCTGTGGAGACTGGAGGAGGGTCAGGAGCTCCAGAGTGGCACAAAGAGAAGGACCAGGGTTTTTCTGGCTGTGGGGGTGAAGCTCTGCCAGCAGGGAKGAGGTCCTGGGCTGAGAGGTGACATTTGGGGACACTCCAGCTGCTCTCAGGTGGCCCCAGCAGAGCCCAGAATGGGATAAAACCCACCCAGCCATGGGTCAGTGATCTSTGCAAACCCCTCATGGCAGAGTTTGGGATGGGATGATCTTTAAGGTCCCTTCCAACCCAAACCATTCCGTGATTTTGTGATCCCAACGTCCCTGGAAGGTGAAGCCAGGCTTTACCCTGGTGTCACTGTGCTTTGAGTGACAGCAAAAGCTGAGTCCTCTCCTCCACTCCTTGAATTACCAAACTTTTCCTCAGGGGAAGAAGAAACCTGATTAAATTCCCTGTTAGGAAAGGGACCAAAGGAAACACAAAGGGCTCTGAAATCCTCTCAGTCTTTAGTGGGAAGGTKCTTGTCCTCACCCCTCTGATGGTGCTCAGATCCGGGAAAGGAAAGGGGAGAAAAAGAGAGAAAAAAAAGATCTTTTAAAGACTGATTTCAAATCAAGACCCATGATCTTGTTACCAAGGTACTTAGGATGTTAAAAAAGACAGACTTCTGTGGGTGGAAACGAGCAAAAAGATCAACCGAGCCTCCAGTGCCATGGAGCTGCCTTCAGCAGAATACAGCATGAGAGGGGGAAAAATCCCCATGAAAGGAATCCAGAAGATGAAAGGAAGCTGGCTGGGAAAGAGAATGATCATCAGAACATCATCTGCTCCTCAACAGCAGGCTGAGGGCTGTACAACTTCTTTTTAGGAATTGCCATAGATTGGGAAGCATCTCGAATGACCTAAAAAGATACATAAGAATATATGCACATAAAATATACATACACCCGGAGATAAATCCAGAGAGGGAGCCTATATATAAGGACAGATCCCTGCAGCCTTTAAGGCTTGGAGCCAACTCACTTCCTGCTGTGCTCAGTCATTGAAGCTCCCCAGCTCTCAGGACTCCAGAACTGCTAAAATTGGGCAGCTCCAGATCTCCATTTTAACTGCATCYCCTTTCCTGGAGCAGCAGAACGAGAGTGGGACCCAGCTGAGGAGCTGCCTCTTCTCCTGGCACCCAGAGCAGCTCATGGGAACCACGGGGCTCGTTTTGGATGTTCCCACAGAAAGGATGCGGGCTCCAAAATGGGAGCTGCTGCTTGGGTGACGCTCAAAATTAAAAACAGAGGCAGCTGTTTTCTGCTCTGCGTCACAGGAGGAACCTCTGAGCCCCCAAAAAAGTGCCTCAGGTGGGTTTGGGGTGTCCTTAGSTCAGACTGTGGATGTGTTTCAAATCTGGGCTGGCACAAGCCCCAGGCTGCACCTTGAGGCAGCTGCAAAAGGCCAAAAAATTAATAGGTCGAGACATACCCAGTCACAGATTCATTTTCAGTGCTGGGCCGTTGCAAATCCCAGCTCTTTAAAGCACAAACTGCTGTGATTTCAGACMAAATTGTGACATGTGCAGGCTCAGTGGAAAACTGTATTGAGATTTTCTGTGGTTATTAATGGGTCCGAACGAAGGTTACTGGTGACACTGAGCTCATCAACACGAGATTTAATTTGACAAGAAAAGAGGGAACGGTCTCAGGCTGGGCTGGGGAGGGGCAGGGGGGACATCAGCAGGAATTTCCCCATGGAAAGGGTGCTCAGGATTGGCAGGGGCTGCCCAGGGAGGTTTGGAGTGCCCATCCCTGGAGGTGGCACCTGGAGGTGGCACTGAGTGCTCTGGGCTGGGGACACGGTGAGGATGGGCACACTTGGACTCAATGGTCCTGGAGGGCTTTTCCAGCCTAAATTATCCTGTATTTTGCAGCCACATCACCTGGCACCCTCTGCTGTGCTGTCACGAGCAGCTCTGCTACRTGGCACAACAGTGGCAACGCGGAGTTTTCCTCTGTTTGGGTTTTTTCTCCCCTTCCTCTTCCCTTCTCCCCAAAACACACAATTTCTTGCTACACAATCCTTCCTCCCTCCTGGGCAAAGCCATCAGCTGTCATCCTGCATCATGTGCCTTCTCTGGCTCACTCCCACCCCCCACACCACTTTCCCCAGGTCTGTCACAGTTATTAAAACCCCATAACGAGCTGCTTTGCATTTAATCCCATCTGTCATCAGATCCTGTTTAAACACCAAGAATTACCACTTTAATGTGACTACTTCCTAAGATGTGACAGCTTTCTTCCACGGATCTCAGAGAGTTCTGCAGGAGGAGCTGAGCTCTTTTTTTTTTTTTTTTTTTTCTGAGACAAGAGGAAATAGGGCAGCCCGAGCAAAATGAACATCCCAACGCCAGGAGACACAAAAAACCCCGCTGAGATGTCCCAGCCTGGACTTGTGACTGTCACATCGAGCTGCAGTTCACAAAAACACCTCTCTGTGAGAAGAAATCCCCTTTTCCCTGACACAGGAGGGACATGGAGTCCRCCAAGATGATTCCAGGGATGGAACACTTCTTCTGTGAGGGAAAGCTGAGAGAATTTGGGATGTTCAGCCCCTTCAGGGCCCCCATCCCCAGGCAGAGCACAGGGCAGGTTCCTGAGCAAGCCACCAACGTGTTATTTTGTAAGAGAATGAAAAAAAAATATTGAGAAAGCACATTTGTTATTATTCATTAAATGTACTAGAGCTGCCTTATGTGCTAAATGTTCTTCCCCTGATGATCTTAGCACCTAATTAAAGGAGGCTGATGAAGCAAGATAGGAGCAGTGTGTGAGTACATCCAAAGCACCAATGGAAAAGGGGAGAGCACRTGCACAAATTGTCTCCATGAGACAGGGACAGAGCACAAAGCCCTGGTGGAAAGGAAGCCCTGTCCCTGCAGATCAAAACTCTTGGAATTTCCTCTTCCAAAACTCTTGGAGCTGTTCCTCCCCTTGGAATCTGCTCTGGGATGACACAGCAGCAATGCCCTCCTTGCCTAGCTCACTACCTGCCCTGCAGAGTCCCACATTGATGCTCTGGTGTCTGGTGAGTACCAAAGCTGGGAAGGTTTTAGTAGGAATTGTCCCAAAAAAACGTCGGCCTGGTGCCACTTTGGGAATGGAATTTGGATCCGGCTTTCTGGAAGGGCTTGTTTATATTTACATGGGATGAYGATACCAAACACTGGGATACCACAGGAGAGCTGGTTCTCAGGGAGTTTTCCATCCTACTTTTAGGACATTCTGGTCCAGAGGCCTTTGAAGCAGCTCCAGCTCTGTACCTTTTGGGTTTCCTCCAGAAATCAGCAGGAGCAATAGAAAGAGCTCAAGTTACAGCTCCAGTTCCCAATATTCCATCTGGATAAAAATGCCCAGGATTAAAAGATTAAGTTGGGACCTGGGTATCGTAACTTCAGCCAAGGGAAGGGGTTCAGAGGCATCCTTGGTGCTTCAATCCCTAATTAACTCATGTTGGTGTATTAATTACTGTGGACTCTCAAAAATCAAGGCTCAGAAGTGTCCAACACTCCTGCAATGAAATCCTTGGCATCCRCACCACCAGCCATAAATCTTGTGAATAAATTCCTTGTGGTTAACTCCTCCTTTGAGCCAGAGTGGAATTCCCAAAGGACAGTGTCTGTCAGGAGCTTGACATCACAAATTGCACACAGTTATTAAAATGGAAACRACTTCAACGTAGTTTGTTGGGCTTTGGTATTTTTATTTGGATTTCTCAAGAAATTYASTTTAAGGCCAATTCCTACRTCTGGGCTGATTCCTTCTTTATCCMAACCTGCTTGACCCAAGCATGGCAAAAGGGCTGGATCCTGCTTTCAGTGGCTCCAGAAGAAGGAAGATCAAGTCCAACAGTCACATTACAAACCACAAAACACGTCGGATCTTTGGATTCATCAGCCACATCCTCAACGAGAGCCCATCCAACCTCAACGATGTTTGGACAAGCCGAATCACAGCTTGATATTTAACCCAGATTTATTTGATGGTTCRACAGCAAAACTCCTGTGACTGTGAGCAGGGCTGGAACAGAAGAGGGTTGTGTGTGATCTGACACGGAGAGGGGATGGGACACAACCCCATTGGCACCAGGACCTGTCCCTGTCCAGGGAAGACCCTCTCCCCCAGGGAAAGGGAAGGGAAGGATTTGAGCCAGGAAAAGGATTTGGTGGAGAGGCTGCAGGGCAGGTTGGACCAGCCTGAGATGCTGAAAGACAGACAGAAAGAAGACCAGCTGGCGAATGCGTGTGGGTGGGGAGAGTCATGCCGGCCGTGTTTGCCAAAGGGGCAGGGAATAACACATGTTCCTGTGCCTCGGTGGAAGGGGAAGTTCCCAGAAGCTTGCCTCATCTGTCTTTCTATTCTTAACCCTTCTCTGGCACCCTTTCAAGTCTGGGTACTGGTGGAGGAGMTGAAAAATCATGCAGGAAAGGCAGYCYTTCCYAGGCTGGCYCTTTTTGCCTCTCCAGCATCAGAAAGGCAAGGGCTGAAATGGATTTTCCAGCCCCAAAAGCCTGGTTTGTGGAGAAATTGGCTCTGGATGTAAATAGGGCACAACTGCTTGGGCAGGGGTAGGACTGGAAGGTCTCCAGACMCACTGCTGCACTGAATCACCTCCAGGACTTGAGTTGCATCAGTTATAGAGGGATGAAAATCCTCAGGAGTCAGGCAAAAAAAAAACCCTAAAATCCATTTAAAATTGCCAGCAAAAGAAAGAGGCTTTCAAAGCAACAAATTCTAAAAGGATTTTAAAATAATATTTTTTTTCTTCTGTTTTACAAAAATTCTTCTCTCTCTGCCTTCCTGTGCATCATCCCAGGTCACTGCTGTGAGATGCTGTCATGACAGAGGATTTGACCACAAGGGCTCAGCTCCACCTCACGTTTGGGACAAGCTGTAAATCTGCAGCATACACAAGAGATCATTGCTCTTTCTCAGATTCCCAGCCCCAGCACTCAAAGAAGCTGAGAAAAAGCCGTGGCAGGACTGAGAGGGAAACTTCTCCCTGCCTTGGAGGATAATTTGTCCAGAAACCCCACTGTCCTTTAGGGCCTGTGGTCATTCAGCCACTGGGTTAATCCCAGCTTCTTTTCCAAACTCAATGGAAGTTTCCAGCATTTGTCATTCTGGCCTGGGAAAACACAAACCGATATCCTGAGTGGTTTCTTCTAAAAAGCTTGGAAAACTTCAGCTTCCTGCAGAGGAGCTACCAAATCTGGGAGGGACAGGAAGGTGGGGATGGCAGATTGGGGCACTGTTACAGAGTTAATGAATAAAAAAAGTGCTTTTCTCCTCCAGACCTGAAGGAAGTTCACAACAGATCCCTTTTTCCTCCACCACAGATGGAAAGCAGGGAAAACCTGGCAGTGGGATGAGGAGGTGGGAGAGCAGGAGGGGGACCTGAGGAAGGAGCAGGAGATGGGGAGCACACGTGGACTCCAAAATTTGCATCAGAGCGAGCTGGGAGGAATAGGAGTGGATAGACAGAGRCAGTGAAACAGTGACCTCCCATCCCATCCTCCCATCCCATCCTCTGGCACRACAAAAAAAGCTGTGGCAGCCCAGCAAAACCGTGTTGGTCCTGTCTGGGGCGAGCAGGGCTGAGGGGAAGGAATAAAAAAACAATGTTGTGAGGAGGGTACAACCCTCTCCAGGTTCACACGTAGCAACCCTGCGAGTTTCTATAGCAACGCCRGAATTATTTTTAGCATTAGTCACATTTTAACAGGAGCAGCCCAACACGGAGCTGGGGTGGAGGGCTGCCTTTCCCCCTCTCCACGGCTCTTTCCTCTCCTCCAGCCCTTCTTCTGGGGCTGCAGGAACACACCCTGGCAGCTCTTTATGCACAAACCAGCCGTGCCTACAATCAGAGCTCRGAGCGGGAGGCGTTGGGCAGAAAATCCCTTTTTTCCCTCGTTTGTTGATGTCCCCAGTGGCAATGGGGTCACCCAGCCCACAGAGAGCATTTCCATGGTGTCCTTGGAGCTCTTTGCAGCCTCGGTGGGTTCTGTGAGCACGCAGAGGAGCAGAGATGAACCCCACACCTCATTTTGTTCTTATTTAGCAGCAAAGGGGTCGAGGATGGCTGTACCATGCCCAGGGGCTCGTGGATTGTAGGAATCTGTGGCAGGAGGGGCTGAAGGCATCTCTGAGGCACAGGAGGGTGCAGAGTGGAAGAAAAGGTGGAGAACAGCTTCCCAAGCACTGAAACCATGGGGAAAAACTCCCCAAAGCCCTACAGTGCTGCCTGGGAGAGAGGGGACAGCGGGATCCTACTCATGGCTGAGATCTTTGGCACTGCAGACCCACACGAGGCCAAACAGACATTTCCCAACTCTACAAACAAAACCAAACCAAACAAAACCAAACCAAACAAAACAAAACAAAACAGAACAAAACACCTTCCCCAGCCCAGTCCCCGTGGCTGTGACCAGGGGAGCAGCTCATTGGAATTGCTTTTTTCACAAATCCCGTCGAGGCACGAGCGACGAGCAGAGCGGATCCGCGGCGGGCTCGGCCAAGCAAAAGCAGGAATACAAATTATAACATCTCCTGAGTATCTGTTATCCACCCACACAGCCACAGACAGTTCCTATTGCCTCTCAGAACAACCCAAACCGTCAGCCATAAAAATGTGTGCTTGGATAATGAACGATTTCCCTCCTTTGCAGGTCCTTCAATGCAAGGAAAAGCCCTTGGTGCTCCACGATTCCCATGGCCATTGAACTTCAAGGACCTTCTCACACTGTTTAGCCCGCACAGATGAGTTAGAGAGCCTAAAACAGATTTTAAACCCTCATCAATTGAGCCAGATCCTGACCATAGCCATGGAAAGCCCGTTGTCATCTCAGGAAGATTCACTTCTGCTCCCTCCAAATGGGGATCACTATGAAATCCTGCCTGGAAGAGCAGGGAAACTCCTGGAAGTGGCCACAGCAGTCAGCTGGGGCAGGAAGCAAGCTTCCCACCTTCATTTTCCCTTTATTTATTTATATAACATACAAAAAATTTCATAATTGATAATATTATAAAATGTTACCCAACATTTTCAAATGCTGATTGCAACATTTACCATGCCATCAATATACAAATGAGTCCTTTTCTAGACAGGAATCACTTCTCATGGTTCCCAGCACCACCAAACCCAGATTGTCCCTGGAATCTTGTCCAGAGGAGCACAATGCCCACAGGGGCTGGGGAAGTTGGTCCTTTTTTGCTGTCTGGTTTATAAAATCTGTGGATCCCCTGAATATCATGAACTGGCACAAAGCACAAGTGATGATCTCACCTGCTTTTGTGGGGGAATTTCGATAGCTACGGAGCACTGAGTTGTGTAAATGACCACGATGAAGGGGAGCTCAGCAGGACACAGAGAATGGAAGGATGTTCTGGAACACGGGGATCGCTCCCTTTGGGTGCCATTCCTCATCATGGCTCTGCTGACAATCTCTCCCCTCAGATCAAACCTCATCTGTGTTTGCACTGAAAGCTTGGAAACCACTGGATAAAGATGGGGGATTTGCAGAATCCAGGAGAATTGAGGCTGGAAATGATCTCCAGGACTATCGAGTCCAAGTGTGCCCCATCCCCACCGTGTCCCCAGCCCAGAGCACTCAGTGCCACCTCCAGGTGCCACCTCCAGGGATGGGCACCCCAAACCTCCCTGGGCAGCCCCTGCCAATCCTGAGCACCCTTTCCATGGGGAAATTCCTGCTGATGTCCCCCCTGCCCCTCCCCAGCCCAGTCTGAGGCCGTTCCCTCTCCTCCTGTCCCTGTTCCCTGGAGCACAGCCCGACCTCTGCCTTGCTCCAACCTCCTGTCCTTGCTGCCTCCAGGTCACAGGCTGTGCAGAAGAAGAAATCAGCATTTTCTCCAGCCAGTACCTCACAAAAAGCCAAATTCAGCAAAGCTCCCCAGTCTCTCATCCTGGGACAAGAAAGGGCACAAAAAGGCGAGAAACAGGCTGCACTTTTGGAGAGYTCTGCTCTCCCACTGCATTCCCACAGGGATTCTGGGCTGGGCTSAGGGAGCACAGCAGAGCTTTGCCTGCCCTCACTTACAGCGTGCTTCCCTCTTCCCCAAGGAAACATCCATGTTTTCTAATTAAGCATTAAAGTGATTCAATTATGAGGAATGCTCTCTTGTGGAGCTCCAATCCCATCCCTGACAAGAGTACAGCAAGGTTTTGGACAATCCTGGAGAGGTTTTGCTGACACATGGGGTGAAGCAACAGCACGGCTCCAAAATGGGATTTATTTTTTTTTTCCTCATGAGAAGCGCTGAATTGTGCTCTCTGGAAGTGCAAAAGGCAGCAGAAGAACAAGAGAAGATTGTACAGACAGGAATGCCAGACTCAGACAGGCTCCCTGAGCTGCAGAAARGGGGCTGAGCAAAATCTCACACACACCAGGATCTCGGGCTGCAGGGGCTGAGAGTGGAGGGGCTGCCCCAGTTCCTCCCAGTCTGGCACTGACAGGAGGAGGTTGAGTTTTGGGCAACCCCACAGGGATGTTTTTGCTAACAGAGCCCTCCCAAGGAATCCCAAAGCCCCTGATAAGCCTTGCTAATTGGCAAACCCAGCCTCTCTGATTGACAGCTGCCAAGCCACCACAGCTCTGGAGGCAGACAACGAGATAAACATTCCACATCCCAGGAAAGGTGAATTGTTATTTTTATCCTGATAACAGCAGCCCCTCCCCACAGAGTGCTGTCTCTGGCTTGTACCAGCTCTGAGGTGCTCAGTCTGGTCCCACCAGGGACCATTGGCCCATCCTGCAAACACTCAAGGCCAGGCTGGATGGGGCTCTGAGCAGCCTGATCTTWYGRAAAATGTGCCTGCTCTTTGTAGGGTGTGGGATTAGATGGCCTTTGTGGGACTAGATGGCCTCCCACCCCAAACTCTTCCATAATTCCTGAAGCTGCTTGCCCTTCTCAGCAGACAGGTTGGATACAGAAACTCCAACCAGAAGCAGCACAATGGATGTCCTTCCCAAACCCTCCCTCCACCGTTTCCTTCATTCCACTTTCATTTCAATAAAAAGAAGTAATTTTTTTTTTTTTTTTACTTTTCCAACTATTTCGGGGAAATGCATTTCTGTCCCGCGTGGTGGGTGATGCAGTGTCCCCTGTTCCCACAGCTCCAGGGCAGCAGCTCCCACGGGAGCAGAGCACAGRGGGCTGTGACAAGTGCACAGCAGCAGTGACCTTCCTGACCCACATCATTTGTGCCCTACTTTACTTAATCCCTGGAAATCCTGGACCGTAACCCCGGGACCTGCCTTCAGCACACTGAGCTAAAATTAAACCCAACTTTTTCCAATGAGGTTCACAGACCTCAGGCATGTCTTCTTCTCCTCAGAAGCTTGGCAATTTAACTGCTTCCAGCCCAAAAAGGTGGGATGTGGATAAACCTGGACAACTGGACACAAATTGTGCTTAGGAACACAGGAACACAAAACACATTGTGTTTTGTGCCACAGACATCAGGGCTGCCTGGTTGAACTGCAAGAGCTGAAAACCATCTCCAAATTAGAGGTGATGATCCCACCTCCAAAAAGCATCTTCTGTTCCCCAAATCAAAGCATGAGGAAATGTCTAAGGCCTTTTTTTCTGGAATATCACAAGGAAAAAGCTGAGGGTAAGAAAAGCTCTGAGTCTTGGGAATAAGCAGGGATGATTCCTGATCCATCCTCTCACCTAATTCTCTTTCTGTCCACACATATCTTGGCTCATTACTCCAAATTTTTGCCTCTGTGTCCCCCAGGCAGGACAGACCCTATTTTTCCATCCAGCTGGAGAAAATCTGGTGGCCAAGAAGCTCCTTTTCTCCTCTCCCCAGCAGGAAGCAGATGCCACATTGTCGGGCAGGAGGATGCACCCTCAGAGGGATGGGCTCTMCCAAAGGAACATTTCAGCACAATTTGGCCCAGGCTCAGCTGACCTCGATTCTGCCTCATTCATGAGCCCKTGGTCTGTGGGAAGACCCACAGCTTTCAGCAGCATCTGCCAACAGCAACCATCAGACAGAGACAAAGGTGGAAATTAGGGCAGCTGAATCTGGGCCAGTGTTCCTGGGTCCTGGGAGCCCATCCCTGGTTGTGGTCCTGACCCTGGGCTGGGGTGGGAGGCCCAGGAGTCCAAYCATTCACCATCCTGAGGATTCAGGGTGGGTTTTGCTTCTAATATTGCCCTGACARCAAGAATTTGGGAGGTGAGAGCTGCATTTTGAGGGAGAGAGAAAAGGAAGGGGAACCATCAGCACCGGGGAAATAACACCAATAACGTGGTGGGGGTGAAAACCCAAACTGAAACTCGGTAAAGCCACACTTTGCTGACCAGCAGCYCCTCGCCGTGGTGCCCCAGGCAGGCTGTGCCCTGCTGCAAGGCTGCTCAGATGTGCATGGGCAGATGTGCAGCACAGCTGGATGCCAGGGAGGTGACCCAACAGCCAGCAATGTCACCAACACTGCCTGGGCACTGCCCTCGAGGCTCTGCTCATCACCCCCYGTGTGTTACTGTGAGATGGAGCCCTGGCAGCCTCAGCTGCCAAGCAGGAGCCCCAATTCCTGGCAAAACGCTGCCCCATTCATCATTCCCTGTTCCCAGTGCCTCACTCTCCTTTCCCTCTCTCCACCGCTGCTCAATCATTGCAGCACAGCAAATCAATCATTTCCATGAGTTMCTATTTGCTGCGTCCTACACACAGCTCAAACCCACCAGGGCTCTCCCTGAATGAGGACAGCACGCTGCTCCAGCGGGGCTGACAGCAACAGGAGCTCTTTGGCTCATCTCCTGCCACTCACTGACAGCAATTTAGAAAGGTCTGTTTGACAGTCATTTCCTCTTCACGTTCTCATTTCTGCTCAGCCTGTAAAACTATCAGTACAGGAACAGGACTGCTCACAGCGAGACAATCAGCCACGGCAATCAGGTGCCTCTGTGTTCACCAGCTGAGGGTTTGGAATTGTTTTTGAGTCAAAGCAGGGGCTCTGTGGCATGCTGCCAAAAGGGGTCATTCCTGCTGGGCATCCTCCTCCTCCTCCCAGGACGATGCCACTGTTAAATGCAGCTCATGGTCAGGGTGTCCCTCCTGTTTGGGGGGCACAGGCAGCACCAGGGAGCTGCTGGGATGGTTTGCAGCGTTTGTTTTGGGGTGGTTTTACCTTCTCAGGACACTCTGGGCTCAGCTACACGCAGAGGGCTGACAGATATTCCACACATGAATCTCCCTGACTCTCTCCACAGTGTTTCTGCAGCTTTATTATTCCTGAGATCTCCCCTCTTGCAATCTTTCACCCAGGCTCTGAGCCACTCTGCTGCCGAGCTGCCAGAGGATTTGCTTTTATACATCTTCTCCTTGGAAGAGTCCCAAAATCTGTGTCAGTCATGATTGCACTCGAATTCCACATCAGGCAGCTTTCCTCACCTGCCTGGAAATGTTATTATTTTAGCCTGCTGCCATAAAGAGACAGATTGGAATCAATTTTAGACCAAGCTATTTAAAATACCCCGTCCTCCTTTTCAAAGCTGACTCAGTGCAGGCCACACACCCTCCCTRGAGATGCCTGAACTGCTGGAGCACATCACAGGCACAAATCCCCCTCCTCCACAGGTGGCACCTACAGAAGTGAAAGACTTGTGTGGAAAAATTTAGCCCTCGAGCTGTGATGTTTCGACCAGGAGAAAAATTCCAGCAGGGGAAGGAGATGGCTGAGATGAGCAGAAAATAAAACCAAGGAGATGGCTGAAATGGGCACAAAATAAAACCAAGGAGATGGCTGAAATGGGCACAAAATAAAACCAAGGAGATGGCTGAAATGGGCACAAAATAAAACCAAGGAGATGGCTGAAATGGGCACAAAATAAAACCAAGGAGATGAGTGAAATGGGCACAAAATAAAACCAAGGATGAGACAGGAGCAGAGGGAGCCTCGCAGGTCAGCTCCTCACAGATGTGCTGCCCAGGGGGTGCAGAGCCAGGTGAGGCTGAGGTGAGCAGGAAATCCCTTCTGGGAATGCAAGGAGTCATTTCCATCCCAGCTCTGGCTGTGCCTGCCTTGCCCAGCCCAGCACATGCTGAATTCCTCACGCTCACTAATGAACATGTGCTCCACACTGGAGACAGAGAGTCCTCCAGCATCACCAGGACCTTTGCTGCATCTTTTATGACACCCTTGGGGATGAAAATCCTCTGCCCACGCCCCACCAGCAGCAGCTCCATCAGACATCTCTCTATCTATAGCTGCAGAGGTTGTCAGATTAATCCTGGCCCTTTTCAGAAATCCGCCCACTGTGTTTTCCCCTCTGAGACTTTGTGTCTGCAAATCCTGCGTGTGGCTGCGAGTTCCCATCCCTGGGACAYGGTGGAGACGGTGCAGAACTGCTCACAGCACTGACACCTTGTCACTTGTGCAGGAYATCAGCACCAGGACAGGCTGGGACCTCCAATTTGGCTGCCATTCCTATCTCAGCATTGCCAGAAAATGTTTGGGAGGTCCAAAAAAAAACCACCAGAGATGAGATAAACAACGGGAGAGCCAGCARTGAGGAGCAGAAAGCACCTGTAGCACACACAGAAGGAGATGGACGAGAGCAGAGCATTCTTTCCTCACTGGTTTAACTTCACAACACTTGGGCTGCAGAGGTTTCATATTCAACCTTTTTCTTTGCCCTTTCCAAAAAAAAAAAAAAAAAAGTATTCCAGTTTGCTCTGCCATCAGAGCACAGAGAATCAGGAGCACAGCAACACCAGTTTGTCTTCTCTSCCCAGGAGCAGCAAAGAGGGAAGAAAAGCTTTCAAGAACCTGCCCATTTCCAGCCTTCCTTTGTGTGCTGAGAAGAGGGGCACGAGGGTCAGCACATCTATTCTTTCCCCTTCAGCACAAGGCAGGCAGCAGGCTGTGGGCTTCAGCAGGGAAATGACCGATTTCAGGCCAAACACAGCCAGAGGTTGAGGGCTGAGATGTCCAAACACAGCCAGAGGTTGAGGGCTGAGATGTCTCACAAGGAATGAACCCAGCTCCCTTCTCTGCTGTCCTCCTGTTTGTGCAGGCAGGAGCTGCTTCCTCCGTGTTTTGCTGTGCTTGGCAGCACCCAGGCGATGCTAAGTCGGGCAGATTGCCTCTCAGGCATGGGAAGATCTCYGCTGAGGCCAGAAATAGATTCGTGTCTTCATCCATGGGTTACGCCGAGCTTATCTCACACAAAAACCAGGAGGGAGCACAGATCATCACCCTCCTCAGAGGCACCTTCCTCTGACCCTGCACCCTCTGGGTGCTCCACAGGCCACCAAACCACACTGCAGCACCCACTGGAATGGCTGGTGTCYCCAAAACCTGGCAGAGAGCACACCTTGAGTGCTGTGTCCAGTTTGAGAAGGACACTGAGATGTTTGAACCTGTCCAGAGGACGACACGAGGCTGGGGAAGGATGTGGATCACCAGCCCTGTGAGGAGCAGCTGAGGGAGCTGGGGGTGTTCAGCCTGGAAAAAAAGACACTCAGAAGTGACCTTATCACTTTTACAGCTCCCTGAAGGGTGGGTTTTGGCACAAGGGTCAGTCTCTGCTCCCAGGCAACAGCCAACAGAACAAGAGGACACAGCCTTGAGCTGAGCCAAGGGAAGTTTAGGTGAGAAAAACTAAGAAAAAAAAATTTTTAGAGAAAAATTCTTCACTGAAAGGGTGATCACATACTGGAATTGTCTGCCCAGGGAGGTGGTGGGGTCACCATCCCTGGAGGTATTTACAAACACGCTGGATGTGGCTCTCAGTGCCATGGTTTGGGTGATGAGGAGATGTTGGGCCATGGGCTGGAACTGATGATCTGGAAGGTCTCTTCCAGCCTGGTTCATTTGTGATTCTGTGAAAGCACCAGACTGTTCATGACATGGGACAGAGGTGCTGGTAACACACCAAGGGGTAACTTTGCTTCCTGAGACATTCTCTGTGCTGGATGCTCCCAGTTCCCTTCAGCATGGGACAGCAGGAGAGCCTGAGCAGAATATTATAAATATATATATAAATATGATATGTGTGCTATATATTATATATATATATTATATACACACAAAGCTCTGTGCCCCAGTGGTGTTTCYAGAGGCAGTGACTGTCCTCAGAGCCAGGCATGAAGGCAGAGCTGTATTTGACCCTGAGTAACAAATGATTGTCCGTGTCCTCCTCCCTGCCCACAGCTCATCCTGATTTTCTGCATCCACATTTTATCACCCATCTCCCTTGTCCACTCCCTGGGCCCAGTGGGATCCCAACACAGCCCAAGCATTTCTCAGTTCATTATTTCCCTGCTGCAACAAGAGCTTTACCCTYAAGAGATCATTAAATCCCTCTTCACGTTGAGAGGGACCCAGAGGTGTCCCCAGGGGGAGGGGGCAGATGAACAGGAGAGATTAAAGACAGCACATAAAGGCTCACAGAGTGCGATGCTGCAGAAGCAGAGGCAGGACAGCAAATTCCCTTCCCCCAAGTGTTTTTTACCTCTCTGCTGCTTTCCCTGGTCTCATCCATCAGCTCTTGCACCCCAGAGCACAGCTCTCCATCCCTGTGCTGCCACTGCACGCTGCTCTTGAAACTTCTCCCRACAGTTTACTCCAAACATTCCTCACAAAGATTTTTTCCCCACTTCAGAAGGGATTAGGAAAGCACAGAGGGGGAAAGCAGAGAAAGCAAATCTAAACAAATCCAGGGCACTTCACTCTGAACTTGGGCTCACTGACACTTTGCCATTAATCCTTCCAGCCTCCACCCTCCCAGCTCTGCAAACGCTTTGGGGCAGCACCTCTCTCTTATTCTGCCCTTGGCACATTTTTTGGAGAGTGATTGAAGCCTGAAGTGGGCAGAAAAACWGATTTTATGGAGTTCACAGGAGAATCTCCATCTCTCATATTCCACAGGAGGCTGAATGGTTGTGGATGAAGCACCAGGAGCAAGATCTGGAGCAGAGCAAGTGGCTAAATTGGGGCATGGCAGCTCACACACAGCATCTGGAGCAAATCAAACACTCTGGAGCTGGGGAGTGCCAACTGGAACACGCTCAGCCCCAAAAACCACGAGTGCAGCTCTGCCAGTGCAGACCAGGCCATCAGGGGAACTCCYTTGGCTTGGGCTGGATGCTCTTGGAGCGTGGATTTGCTGCAGCAGAGCTCCAGAGGGGCTGGCCATGGGCTCCAGACCTCAGCAGAGAGGGCTCCAAGGCTCCARAAAACTCTGCCATGACCCCCTTGTTGAGGAGCCCCTCCTGCCCTTTGCTGAGCAGATGTTGGAAARCAAGAGAGAAGGGCCTGGGCCAGGGTGTCCCAGGGAGTTTGGCTCAGTGCCACATGGGCACAGGCTCAGGAAACTCTCACAAGTCCTCACTCCCCCCTAAGCAGTGCCTTCAGTGGGATGAGGGGTCACAGCGGGGTGGGGACACATGACAGGGACTCCAAGATTCTCTCTGGAGGCCCTTTGGAAGGTGCTGGATGGCCCTGGGTGGTTTTTGGGAGGTCAAATATGGGTACAGGAATTGGAGGGGGTGAAGGGAGTTCATGAATTTATTGGTCCTGTCAGCAAAGCCCTGTCTGATACAGAATTCTGCTCTTCTTTAATGAGCATCCTTCCCCACTCACAGACAGCCAGAGGGAATCCTCAGCAGCTCCAGCAGCCTGTCCCAGCCACCCCTGCCCCGGGGACTCGGTGCCCCTGAACTTTTTCAGTTTTTGCACTGCAAATCCAACCCCAGTGCCTCATCTTTCCAGTAAAACCCAAGAGAGCAGCGCTGTCACACAGGGACCGTTCCCACCCCATAGCCTGCCCCTTCCCACCTCAGAAAAACCCAAAACCCAGCCCTGATCCCATTGCTGTGGGCCACAACACCCCCTGAGTGCTGTCCCCAGCCTGTCCCTGTGCCATCCCTCTGTCCCCTGTCCCATGTCCCCTGTGACAGGATCACCAGCTCTCGTCCCCTCCCCACATCCCCACAGCCTCTCTTATCTCTCTCATCTCTCTCATCTCTCTCATTTCTCTCAGCTCCAATCCACAGCATTCTCTGCTTTTCCCCTGCTCCTTTTTCCTGGCACTTGGACAGAACACCTCAGTGTTGATTTGTGACATTTTTTGGTTTGCTTCTTCCCCGCAGAGCTGCCAGTCATGTCACACTGACCCACATTGCACATGGGTTATTTCTGTCAGAGCATCCTCTCCCTGAAACAAACTCAGTTTTCCCCCTGTGATCTCAAAATTATGGCAGCCCAGGTTCCTTCTGGGTGATATCAACTTTATGAGCTACTCACACAACCTCTCCAGGGTGCCAGATGGGAAAAAAAATACCCAGATGAGTAAAAAAATAATATTTAAGTTCAAAAACATATTTAAGATTTATATAGGATATAAAGAGCATAAACATAATTATATATACTATAATAATATATATTATATATAATATAATAAAATGGATAAATATAATATATAATAAAATATAAAAATAATATATTTTACATAAAATTATATATAATATAATTATATATAGTATATATAATATAATAATGTGTTATATATTAAAATATATATAATAGAAAATTTCTATATTATGATAATATATTCTAGATTTGAATATATATGATATAAATAATAGAAATAAAGTGCTATACAATATAATGATATATTATATATTCAAATATATGTGATATAAATAATAGAAATAAAATTCTGCATAATATAATAATATATTATATATTCAGATATATATTATATAAATAATATGAATAAAATTCAATATAATATAATAATATATTATGCATTAAAATACATAATATAAATAATATAAATAGAGTTGTCTATAATATAAACAGAATTCTATATAATATAATAGTATATTAATATATTATATATATATAAATATATATAATATAAATAATATAATAATATTTAAGATGAAAAAACATCCTCAAACCCCAGGAGAGCCACTGTTCCCACTGCAGGACATTCTGGCTCTTCCCACTGTGCCACAGAAGGTGGCCAAGAACCAACAAGTGCAGCATGGACCCGTTCCAGAGCTCCACATGACAAATTGTGCCCTTAACCAGGGGACCAGAAGACAATGGTGAACTTGTGACATGCCAGATCCTAACCAGCCCTGACAGGACAATAGAAAAATCCCAAAATAGCAGAGCGGGATTGCTGGGCCKCTTTCAATGGGGGGAAAAGTGACAGAAGATTTTTGAGCCAGAAGAGAGAGGAAGCGTGGATTAAGGAGAAGCTTTGAAAGGACTGGGTAGAAGAACACAGCCCTGATACAGCTCCAGCCTCAGCCAGGGCTGGGAAAGGCAAAGCTGGTGTGGAACAYCTGCCTGAAATGCTTCCTGGTGAGCAGGATGGTTGAGAATCCCATTTCAGACACATGGTTCTATCAAAAGCTTGATTTTTGTACTGTTTTTTGTAACAAGCAAACCCCTGTAAAACCTCATCCTAAAGAAAAGATTCAATCCCTCCTTATTCCTCTGCTAACAGGCTCTTGGTTTTCCCAGAGGAGCTCTGCTCAGTGCCACTTTTTACATCATTTTGCCTGCAAAGCCAAGATGATCAAGAAGTATTTGAATCCAGATCGGTGTGAGAGGAAAAAAAAATAAAATTCATAAACTTCTATAAAAATCCAAACCAAAATAGATCCCACAGGGAGGATATTTTTAAGATTTAACTTGCAATATCCAGGCAGAGATAACAGCCACAGAGTGGCTGAACAAAGGAAGGTTCCCAGGTGCAACAGAGCACCCAACATCACCCAAAAAAAACACCCCATCAAACCAACAGGTCTTAAATTTATCCTCCACATCAGGTTCAATGTGTCCCACGCATTAGGCTCCATTTGACATCCAGGAAAATCTCCAGCATCCAGAGCCGAGTGCATTGATGTATTTATCCCTGCCATGGCAACCGAGGCAAAGCTGTGAAACACCTCCAGTCTGAGGCACACCCACTGCATGGAACCCTGGGATGAGTTCATTCTGAGCACGGGGATTGATGTCACAGCGAGGGGAGAGGATTTGGGGAGCTCAGTGCACGCTGTGACACATCCTGTGCTCACCTCCATGTGAAATGAGGAGCTGGCAGTGCTGGATTTATGGCCTGGTGTTCGGTTTGCTCGGTTAATTGGAGAGTTAAAGGGGTGTTGAGTACCTTGGAGGAAGAAAACTGCTCAGGAAAATGGGATTTTGTCAGATCCTCTGCARCTGAAGCCGTGGCACAGCCAGCTCAGCTTTTCCTGAGTGAGCTCAGAGCTCAGGGAGGGTCAACCAGGAAAACTCCCTGGTGTGCATAACCCCAAAATGTGAGATTTCTTTCACATCCTTTTACCAAACAGCATCTTCCTAAGGGCTGTTAGAGGATCCTAAACTGACCCCTGCACCTTTGGAGAGGAAAGACCACAGCTCTGCTGCTCAGCCACAGCCTCAGAGCCCAGGAATGGGATCAGGCTGGATCAGGGGTTTATTTTGGAGATCATGGAAAGGTTCTGCTGTCCCCAGAGGGTGCTGGCACTGCTCAGCTCCCCAGGGAATGGTCCCAGCCCCGAGACTGCCAGGGATGCACAGGGGGGATTGTTGAGGTGTCTGCAGGGCCATGACCCTGTGGGTCCCTCCTAACTCAGAATTTTCTGATTCTTGCACTGCAATAACCCAGCCCAGCTCTTAAGACTCCACACAAATCCTGAGCCTTGAGGGCCACCCCATCTCCTCAGGAAATGCTGGGCATATTTCCCATCCRAGTGAACTTGAACCCTTAGCACGAGGGAAAGAAAGAGGCAGCTCCCACCGGGCTCGGGGTGAATTCTTGGCACAGGTTGTGTTTCTCCTCGCCAGCACAGCCACAGCTTATGTTTCCTTTAGTGAGTTATCTTTACAGCCAGGAAGTGGCTCTTTCCATCTGGACAGTGTCATTCTCCTGGCTGGTTCTGCCTAAATGTTAACARAACCCTGCTGCTGCCTTTATTTCCCCTCCTCGGGGATACTTGGAATTTTTATTTTTCTTCATAACCACCGAAGAATCCATATTTCACAGAGTCCCATGATCTTATAAAAAGGACTYGCAGCGAAAAGAAAATCACACTGGGCCTCAAGGTTATCTGGTTAGCCTGAAAAAAAATGCAGGCATAATGCAAAACACAAAGACAGAGGTTGCACAAGAAATTTGCAGGGCCTTAGGGGATGAAAGTCTCRTTTAGCAAATAGATTTCAGAGAAATCCCATGAGAGAAAACAGACATAACGAGATCTAAACATGTTTGCACAGTGTGAAGGTCCTGTTAKGAGTGGGTATTTATGGTTTGCTGAAAGTGAGATGGAGAGAGGCTCATGGGCAAAAAAYAAAGCCATGGCTGAGCTGGAGAGTRAAAACCTCAAGGAYAGGAGGAGAGGGCCAGGGAGGGGCAGGRGGGACATCAGCAGGAATTTCCCCATGGAAAGGGTGCTCAGGATTGGCAGGGGCTGCCCAGGGAGGTTTGGAGTGCCCATCCCTGGAGGTGGCACCTGGAGGTGGCACTGAGTGCTCTGGGCTGGGGACACGGTGGCGATGGGGCACAGGGTGGACTCGATGGGCTGGGAGGGCTTTTCCACCCTCAGTGATGTTGGGATTGTACAGGGAGCTCTGTAGCCAGTTCTGCTCATTCCTGAGCAAAACACTCGGGGAACTTTGGCAAAGGATTTGGCTCCACAGGATCAGACTCCTCCACGACAGCTGCAGCTTCTCTTTCATCTCGCAGCCCAGGGGTGAAAGAGCTCACCCAGGAGATGATCCCGTACAAACCCACACCTGCTGGAACCCTCCACACGATTCCCTTCCAGAGAAAATTGTCTTTCCATGCTGTGGGCAGCTCCCCAAACCTCTGGATGGGAGCTGAACATCCCTGAGCCCAACCCTTAATTTAATTCTGCAGTCCCAGCCCCAAAACATTTGARAAATGTCAAGAAACGTCCACTGTAGATCAGATTTGTGAAGTTTAGTTTAGCCATAYTCCAACTACATGTTTTTCCCATGGAAAAATGACTCATCAGGGGCAAAATATCTATTTTTAAGTCGAGTTCACCCTCTCCACAAAAAATTCTCAGTTCAAGGCAGGACCTAAGAGGGCAGGTGGTTGCTATGCAACTCCTGGGAGGACAGCAAGTCAGAAAGGTGCTTTCACACAATTAAGATCTTTATAAAGTTGAACCAGTCCCATCAAGCACTATTTTCACTGGTTCCATTTAATAATTATAAAAATCTGGCAAATAAACCCAAATAACGAAGGGATGATGTTTGTTAGAGCAGACGAGCCAGGATGTTTAACTAGGAAACTTCTGTCTTTATGGAGAAAATATCTATATTTTCACAAGATAAGAGCTGTGCTTTTYGAAAGGAAAAAATACTAAAAGGCCAAGAGGAGTTTCTTGCCAAGTTTGGAGCACTCTGCAATCCCACTCCAAGCAAAGGGCAGCCCTCACTGCTCCCCAACAGCCAGAGACTCCCAGGCAGCTGCTGCTGAAAATCAGAGGGAACTCAGCAGGATTTGGGAGAGATAAGAGGAATATGCGTGTTTGAATTAAAAAATAAATTTAAAAAAAAAAAAAAAAAAAAAAAAAGAAGAAAAAAAAAAGAAAAGGAAAGAAAAAAGAAGAAAGAAAAGAAAAGGAAAGAAAAAAGAAAAATAAGAAGAAAAATATGGATAGTGAGATGAAGCTAAACTCTCTAAAGAGTTGAGAACCCCTCACTGGCCCATAAATATTCCTGTTTTACTCCAGCTCGGTGGCCAACCCTCCAGACACTGCTCTGAATTCAGGCTGCCCCGCAGGACAAGGTGTTTCTGTGCATATCCCCATCATTTCAGGGTCAAAACCATATTTATTCATTCCTGGGCCTTTCTGTGGTATCTCTACACCAAGCCCAAGCTCTTTAATCACTTTTCTTCCTCCCATGAATCAGAGCTATCTCTGCTGTCCTTTCAGCAGTCAGGCACAACTGGAGACGTGACACTCACTGGAAGGAATTCAGACTGATTTGGGGACTGCCTGACCCRTATTTTTCACAACACAACCCTCCCCTCTCAATAAATCCTGCCAGAAAAAGAGAAAATCATTCCAGTTCTGGCTTTTTAGCACTCCAAGAATCATCCCCACATTGATCCTAATGAACAGTCTGAACAGATTGCTCTGGTGGACAGTGGCAAAGATACTCATGGGTTGAAAATTGGCTCAAAAGATGCAGAAACTTTGGATTTTATCACTTTTTGAGATAAGTGATGGTTCTGCAGGTAGGGGCTGCCCAGCTGATGGATGCAGAGGTGTTTAACCCATAGCTCCAGCTGGGAAAGAGAGGTTTGCTGGTTTGTAATCTTCCTCCAGGACAGTCCAGGATCTTTAATCCTTCATTAATTCCAGGAGCTGTTGTTCCCCAGCCCCAAACAATGGGAGTCCTTTGCCAGCTTCCTGCTCCAGCACAAAACAAAGTGAGAAGGGCAGGGCAGGGCTGGCAGGAGCCAGGAGGGCTGGGAGAGAGAGCCCCTCTGGGCACTGTTGTGCCCCTGATCAGGGGCTGCCCACAAATCCCATATGGAGACCCCAGAAATGACAGCGGAGCTGGAAATTGGGGGAAATGTTTTAAATAATGGGGTTGGAGATCGGGGGAAACCTTTGAAATTGGGGAAAACCTTTTAAATCATGGGGTTGGAAATCAGGGAAAACCTTTTAAATCATGGGGTTGGAAATGAGGGGAAATGTTCTAAATCACAGGGTTGGAAATCGGAGGAAATGTTCTAAATCAGGGAGTTGGAAATCAGGGGAAATCTTTAAAATCACAGGGCTGGAAATCGGAGGAAATGTTCTAAATCAGGGGGTTGGAAATCAGGGAAAAGCTTTAAAATCACAGCATCCTCGAAGATGCACATGAGGAGCAGTGAGGCCTCAGGGCCAAAAGACAATTTGAAAACTCAGATTCCAAGGGAATTTGGGCACTTCCCAGTCCAGTCCAGCAGGAATTTCTGGGGTTTTGGTCCCTGGATAAGGCCCAGTGGTCTCTTTTTATTTGGTGATGGGGACTGCAACCTTTTGTGCCAGACACTGGAGACTCACCCTTTGCTCCAGAGCCTGCCATAAACAAGGATTTGGACCAAAAAATGCATTTTTCCAAGGCAGGGAGCAGGGGGGGGAAAAGAATAGGACAAAAAATTAGTCCGGAATGGGAACACAGAAATGCAATTCCTCTCTTTTGCCCTGAAGTTCCAGCAGAACAAGGCACCAATTCCCAAGTCAGGACTCTTCCCTGCTGTCCCTGGAAGAGTGAATAGTGCCAGGGAGAGGAGGAGAACTCTCAGGGCAGCAGCCAACCCACAAAGCTGAGCATCCACACTTGGCAGCACCAAAGGAACCACCACGTGCAAATTATGGCAGCTAATCTGATTTTCGAGTTGGAAATCATTTGTCCTGGGACGGGAGATGGGCACCACAAGCACTTACCCAGCAAACCACAAACAYGAGGGATGGCTGCAGGAGGGAAGGCAGGCTGCAATAATCTGATTTCTGTTCAGAAAACCATTCCACTCGCTAATATTCCCACACAGCTCAGGATGGATATGCATTTTTTTTTATTTTATTTTCCCCTGTCAGAGGAGAAAACACAGAGGAAAGCAAGACAGCTCAATCCAGCCTGGAACAGAGCTCTGCTGCTGCTCCCAGATGGGTTCCCAAACCTCCCAACAGGATGCTGTTGTGCATTATCAGCAAGGCACAACTTTCCATGTACATTAATGAGAAACACTGCTGCGCTACCAATTTGTCTGGCTCGCTTTTGGCACAAGTTCTGGGCTGGAAATCCCACAGTTCACATAACTGCTCTGTTCACCCCGCTGCTTAATCTGTCTTCACTTGAGGAGATGAACTCCACGTATAAACACGGCGGTGCTGGATGTAAACAGCCCCCAGGCCCCGGGGATGACAAGAATTAAGCTTTGCTCTGTGTGTGGGGGGCTGGGAAAGGGTCTGTYGGTTGTTTATTGTAATATTTTAAATTGCAAATGTAAAGTTGTCCAGCCCTCAGGCTGGGGTGCAGCCTCGGAGAGAAGCTCTGAGTAGAGAARGGWTGGCAGGGGGACACTCAGGGGAGASTCTCTTTGTTGTGGTTGGCAGGTTCAGAGAGMTTTCACTCTTTGTGAGCCAAAATTAGGGGGGAAATATCTAAACCTAAGTGATTTCTGGAGTAGAAGGTTAAGAAAGGTGTGTGGGCCTCAGGAGCACCCTGTGACAGGGACACCCAGCCTGGTCCTGTTTCCCAACTCATCCCTTTGGGGCTCCACATCCCCCAGAAAACACAGACCCCACAGCATTTCCCCAAAAAGGGGCCCAGGCTGTTCTTTATAATGAAATTACAGCAGGGAAGATCATGTTTGCTTGCTTATTCTTTACAGAATTTGTGAACTTAATGAAAAAATGTCTCCTCTTATTCCTCAAGATTTTTCTCCTGCCTTTTCTGTGATTTAATAATTTTCTCCATGTTAACAATGGCTTCTGTCCAAAACATCAGGAATTATCGACGGAGGGGGAAACAAAACAAAACAAAACCAAACCAAACCAAACAAAACAAAACAAAACAGAACAAAACAAAACAAAACAGGACAACAGCACAAAGCCTGTTCAAACCTTCTGATGGGGAGGGAATTCCCAGAGGCAGCACATTCCCCTGGGCTGGCTGAGGGATGCTGTGTGTGCCAGGAGGAGGGACAGAGCCCACCCAGTGCCTGTGGCAGGCACAGCCACCCTCGACAGCTCTGCTGGCAAAAGTTCAAGCCCAGGAAATCAGAAATTGTGCAGGAAAATGTGTGGCTCGAGACCCCCGTGAGCAGCTCCTGCCACGTCCCCTCCAGCTTTAACTCAGGCAGAGGTGCCCCCTGAGGCTCACCCACATCTCAATTTTTTCCTCAATAAACACAGTGAAAAGAAATGAAAGGAAGGGGAAACTACAGAAGTGACTATTTTGAAAATTCCATGTTTGAAGGAGGGGTTATCACAGGCAGCATCCACTCCACCAGMACAGCTCCTGTGAGAAAAGGAGTGGGTAGAAAATCCTGATCTCCAGCTGATTATTATTCTGGGGAACAGAGGAGAACACCAAAACCACCAAAAAAAAAAGATGAAAAAATTAAAAAATATGCCTGGGTGGGCAAGCCAAGGTTTTAAATCCCAGCCTACATGTCATTGCACATTGCTGCATTTCACTGAGTTTCTGCTGGCTGTGCCCAGATAACAAATTCCCCCCCAAGAAATAAAACGAGTCGGAGATGTTGTGTTTATCCTGCAGCCGAGCTCATCGCTGAGCGCACGGCGCGTTCTGTGCCGCTGCTGCCTCGCTCCCAGGCGCCTCCAAACAGCCTTCAACAACACAGGAGGATAAAGAGAAGCCAGGGAGATGACAGGATGAATAAATTAAACACACGCGGCCTCCTGGATTCATCTCCCTCCTTCCTGCGAGGAGCAGGAGCGGCGCTGTGACCCAAACGCAGCCCCACAATGAGGAGGGGATGCTCGGAGCAGGATCTGGGTGTGCCCAGGGAGGAAGGCAGAGAAGAGGGACTGAAACGCTCCCCAAAAGCCAGAGAGCTGCCCCAACTCCTGTGTGGCACTGCAGCCTCGGCAAGACCACTTCTGGCCAAAAATCCCAGCGCCAGTTCTGTGTCTGAGCCCTCCAAGTGGAAGGAGCTGTGCCCTCTGTGCCCTCTGTGCCCTCTCTGCCCTCTGTGCCCTCTGGAAATCGCTGCTGGCTACAGAAAAGCTGCAAGAATTAGTTTTAGAAAACATCTCCATGGGCAGATGCTCCTAAACAAGAACTTTCAGAGGTTGGGAGATCTCAGCCATGCCAGAACCAAGCAAGGGGAATGATTTTTCTGGAGGGGAACACTCGCCTTGGTCAGAAGGGAATCACCACAAATTACAGTTGCGCACATGGAATCAGAAATCATCAAAATTATCACAATCCCAGGATCAGTGTGGTTGGAAATCCCTCCCAACCCACTGAGTCCAAGCTGTGCCCCATCCCCACCGTGTCCCCAGCCCAGAGCACTCAGTGCCACCTCCAGGTGCCACCTCCAGGGATGGGCACTCCAAACCTCCCTGGGCAGCCCCTGCCAATCCTGAGCACCCTTTCCATGGGGAAATTCCTGCTGCTGTCCCCCCTGCCCCTGCCCAGCCCAGCCTGAGGCCGTTCCCTCTCCTCCTGTCCCTGTTCCTGGGATCAGATCCCAAATCCCCCCCGGCTGTCCCCATGTCAGGGAGTTGTGCAGAGCCACAAGGTCCCCGAGAAGGAGAGGCAGCTCAGGCTTTCTACAGACGCCAAAAATCAAATTCTCCAACTTCACCARCCCAGCCAGCGGGGGAAAGCAGAGTGACAATACCCCCAAAGGATGATCACGAAATAAAACAACCCAAACCAACACAAAGCACCCCAAACCAGCACACTGACAGCTCATACAACCCAAGCTCAGCCTCTCGAGCTGCCTCAGCCTCCGAGGAGCTGAATTCAGAGCCTTTACTCAGCTTTGGGGCAGCCTGACCCGTCTGGAGCACAAGCAGTGACTGGTACAGCCTGTCTGGCTCCATCCATCACAGGAGGCTCGGAGCTCCACGAGGATTGCTCTATTCCACCCGAGGAGAAAGCATCAGCTCCTTCAGCAGCACTCAGGCCTGTTGCAAATACAGCTGTAAAAGTGGCAGAAACTACACAGATTTTTCTCACCAGGCTCAAAAAAAAAACAAAAAAGAAAAAAAAAATCACTAAAATTTGTCCAGAACACCAAGGCCTTACAACAGCCCTAAGAAAAGATGCCAGGGGTTTGAAGTGCTGCTCTGCTCTTGGTGTCTGGCTGCTCTGTACCTTCTGTCACGGATTGCACACATTCCCAAAGCAGCAGATAACACAGTGCCAAGCTCCTGGACGTGGTGATGGCAGAGGTTTGGGGCAGGTTTGGCATTCCTACCTTGCAGGATGCTGTTCCTGCCCCTCTGGGCTGCGCTCCTCAGGGACATCGTGCCGTACATGCCTGGATTCCTTCCTCAGCTGCTGGCACAAGAAATCCCCCAGCACGCTCAAACCCACCCTCCAAGGAGAAATTAGGGCTCAGGGAGCRGGTCCTGGCTCTGGTTTCAGCTCCTGGATGCTGCAGCACCTTCCCAGGGRTGTGCTCCTGCCTTCCCATCTCAGCAAAAGAGGGGAACCCAACCCCGGGAGCAGCAAGGGGATCAAATCCCTGAAAAAACCGCAGGACCTGGCTGCCAGCTGGGCACAGAGGGGTTGATTTCAGCTGTGCCAGGTGGCTGAGGGGGCAGAAGCTGAGCCAGGACAGCGGTGAAGGGATCCCTGCACGGGGAGATCATCAATTATGCACACAGGTACGGAGGCAGTGTAGCCTGAGCCACCCTTGGGGTTATTAATTCTCCATCTCATTAACTCCAGATGAAGGTCTGCTGGTGGCTAATTCAGGCCTTTCCTCTGGGCAACCTTTCGTCTGTTTGTCTGAAAATGTTTAGCGATTGTGATGAGATTTAGAGGAGCAGAATTTCCCTTTTACACACAGGGAAAGGGAGGCACCTTTTTCCTACAGAGAACTTCCACAAATTCCCAAAATCCCCCCCGAGCCAGAATCCAGGGAAGAACCATCAGCCCCTATGGGAGCAGAGGACCCACAAATCAAATTAATCCCAAATCTGGGATTAATCTGCTTTAAATCCTCTCCACAGGAGAAAATTCACCCCCAAACTCTGTCATTTGTCATCAGCAGGGGACAGGAGATGCAGATGTTCCTCAGGGTTAGAGAAGGTATGACACAGCAACCTTGGAAATGAAGGTTTCCTCATTGCACTGGTTATCTTTCCAAGGCTGTGAGGACACCAGAATTTCATACTGAACACCACAATTTCACACTGAACCCCCAAATTTCATGCAGGACGCCAAAATCTCATACAGGACCCCAAAATTTCATGCTGAACACCACAATTTCACACTGAACACCATAATTTCACACTGAAGCCCAAAATTTCATACAGGACCCCAGAATTTCATACAGGCAGCACCCACCCTTTTGTTGAGGTATTGGCCAGGAGGCCTTTGAGGTGTTTTTGGTGTTTTTGGTGGCTTTGGGGAGCAAAGAGGAGCAGAGACATCTCCCAGATACCCCGAGGAGTTTGGGCTGCWGTCTCTCGAGTCTCGCAGGAGCTGTTTGGGAGTCAGGAGCTTCAATCCCATTTCCCAGCACMAACACAGACAYAGCCCAGAGCAGAGGCTGGCAATACCCACAGAGGATTTCTGCAGCCAGGAGAATTCCCTGCAGCATTCCCATCAGCCCGTTAAGGAGCCGCTCATTCCCACCACTGAACAAATAGATGCTGTTTCTGCCACGGCTGTGCTGTGAGGAACGAGATATTTTTGCTTTTTAAATAGAAACCGACTTTCCAGATGTACTTAGAGACATTCCTCAAGAACCAGACGGCCTCGGAGGGGGGGCTGGATTTAATCCCAGCCCCAATCCCAATTCCCCCTGACCTGAGACAGCTCACCTCCCTCACTGCTGCTCTCAGCAAAGCCTTTACAGGACTCAGTGGTGCTGGGAAGGTGAATATCTGAGGCCACATGTGTCTGGAAAGCACAAATTTTTAAGTGCGAGGTTATTTTTGACAGCAGCTTTTAAGAACAGTTTTAGATGTCAGCGGAAAAAAAGAACTCTGAGAAAATGTTCGGGGGGGGTGGGGTGTTAAGAAATATCTTAATTAAGACACTTAAAAGCATAACTCTTTTTTTTTTATCTAATTAACACAGGCATATGTACCAGGCAGAGGAGCAGCAATGCAAAGAAACCAAAAAGGGAAACAAGCACAGAGTGAATGAGGCAAATGCAAAAAAAAAAAATTTAAAAAATTAAAAAAGAAAAAATAGGAAGGAATTAAAAACACCTTATCCAGAGGTGGCTTCAATATTCCAGAAACATTTGGAATATCTGCCTCATAGCCTTGTCTGGGAGCAGTGGTGCTGCTGCTGCTTCTTTGCCCAGAGATTGGGATTGATTTCAGCAGTTGAGCAAAGTCCCGGAGATTGGCAGCTCCTGCCCTTTGATAAATGACCATCCTGCAGAAATCACCCTCTGCGGGCCCATTATGCTCCAAGTGGGCAAAAGACTGCATGTTCCCCAAAATGAGCATCGTAATTATTAACTGGGCTGTTTRGGCTGCAATCTCAGAGGTTTTGCTGCTCATTTCAGCACTTCAGGCTGACAGAAGTGACTCTGGATGGGAGGGGCACTCCAAACCTCTGCTGGAAACCCCAAAAGTCACTGCCCAGTGTTCTCCAGGGCTTATTCCCACAAGGAGAATTACAGAGGTGGCACTGAAGCGTGGCAAAATTACTAAATTTAGGGAAATCTGTGTGGTTTTCTGCTCTAATGCCACATCTCCCTGCACTCGCCCCACAAACCCCCAGCAAGGCTCTTCACTCTCCCTTGATTTTCTGATTTCTTTAGTGCCCCCCTGTCACTTTAGTGCTGGTTTCCTCCGTGGGATTGAGACAGGGACCCAGGCCAGAATTTAATCTGTAATTAATTGCCACCACTCTGGCAGAGGCTGCACTTTGGGCTGTTCACTCACACTCTCTGCACACCAGGGTCCCAAATCTCTACCCCTGCTCAGAATCTGTCAATGCTGGTTGTGCAGCACCCTAAAGCTCAGAGCAGGGTTTWAAATCAGCCTCTGCAGCAGGCTGGGGCTCTGTGGCTTGATCCAGAAGGGTTTTCCACTCCCAAGGTGTAAACCACTGCTGCTGGAGCAGAATTAAATTCATCAGAGGCAGGTCCCTGTCCAGAATTCCAGCCACCCCCAGGGACAGACACAATCTCTGTGCACATCAGGCAGAGCAGGGAGTGTGGCTGACTCTGCTGCTACACAACAAAGTATTTCTTAATTCAAATTGTACCAAACCCCTCAGTTAAAAACCCCAAATCAAATAATTTCCGTTGTTTAGCTACTTGAACTCCATTATTGCAGGATTTAGGGTTCTAAGRTACTTTGGAGAGAAGAATTCTGGTGCCTGTTAACACTTAACCACCAGGTAAAGAAACAAATAAAAGCCACATCATAAATAAATTTATTTTAAGAGTTCCAAAGCCAGTCAATGATCCAAGGGAAAGCACTCCTTTGAAAAAGTCTCATCTGGCCTCACAGTCTGGGATTGAAACCTCATCCAAATCATRTCACCAGCAAGACAGAAGGACACTTTAATCTGCAGCCAACCCCCATATCAATGGATACACTGCTCAAGGAGCTGTGCCAAGCCTAGTTAAGAGCTTATTTATGTTTTTCATCTCACACAACTTCCAAATGCTCCTCAAAAGCCTTTGAGAGCTACCAGCATGAGCGTTTCAGGGAAGAAATCCAGTTGCAAGGGACACATGTTGCCCAAATTCACATCCTAAGGAACAAGCAGATCCAGATAGCAAATGGAAAAATGGCCAAGTAAAATAAAAGTSTTCATTTTTCTTATGTGTGCTAGACAAGCTTACCAAGAAACCCTTGAGATTAATTAGCTACAGTTGCTAATAATTTATAACCACTCAGAAAAACTTATGAGACCTCACATGCCTTACACTTGCATGCAAGAAAAAAGAAAAAACAACAGAAAAATGCCCAACTCTTGTAGCTTCAGGAGAATTTACTTTGAGAAGCACAACTGCCCAAACTGCTGATGACCCAGCTGGACAAAAAATTCTGCCACAGAGATCCGCTGCAAGAATCACATTTATTCAGCAATTATTTATGGAATTATATAATGGTTTAGGTTGGAGAGGATTTTAAATGTTATTTAATTTCAATTCCCTGCCATGGCAGGGACACCTTCCACTGTCCCAGAGTGCTCCAAGCCCCATCCAACCTGGACACTGCCAGGGATCCAGGGGCAGCCACAGCTTCTCTGAGATCTTTCTAAACCACCCCTATGAAAAAAAGGGGGAAAAAAAAAAGGAGATGGGGGAAGAAAAGGAGACAAAGGCAAAAGGAATGGAAGTGGAGGAGGGTTGAGAGGAAACATCCACTGCACAGAGMTCACATCAGAGCTGCAAAGAGGATGAAAAGCAGAGAGGAAAAGCCAYCAAAGCCTTTTCCTGAGTGACCATCTCTGCCTGGGTCTGTGCCTCAGYCTGCTCTGCCTCTCCCTGGGGAATGCAGGAACTCATCCCAGCCTGCAGAGCAATTGCAGGAGGGCTTTGGGGTTATTTTTGAGACAGTCATTATGGCCCTTGTGACTCACTGGCGTGTAATGATGGAAGGATGTTGTTTGATCTGCACACACACAGGCRGCYAAACAAATTTTTTTTATAAAAAAGRGATCCTGAGGGGGAAAAAAAMYYWTTYWWMRRAAATGACAARATGAAACGAAGATGGTTCACTGGAGCAGGGTCTCACACTGACACACAAGCACAGTGCCTGCTCCACCTGTTGTTGTCACCTCCCATTTTAACAGCTCCTCACTCTGGATGGTCCAAACAGTGACTGAACACCAGTGCAGCAGAGGACACRCAGGGACTGGGATAAACTGGGAYARMCTTAGCAGAAAATGAACCAAAATGAGACCAATCTCTGAACCCCTCCTGCCCCTCCAGCTSCCCAGGGMGTTCTGTGAACCACRTTTGGCCCCATTCTCCTCCCCAGCTCTTTCCCTGGGATGGCCTTGGGCTGGTTTTCCTGGACAGAAACAGCAGTGGCAGGCAGCAAGGACAGCCAGAGCGAGCCCCCAGGATGCTGCTGGCCCTGCAAATGCCAGGGCAGGATCAAAGTATTGCTGCTTTGATCAGCTCCAAGGGATGCTCCTGAATTAGGAATGGCTGTGGCCCCAAATGCACTTCAGCCACAGCACRGCCTGGAGGCTGATTTTCCAACAGGGCATGAAGGAGCCACTCCAGGGTCTCAGAAACCACAGCAGAAGTCCCCAGAGCTGGGCCAAACTCGTGTTTTCACTCATTTTTCACTGTTTTTTTTCACTCCCCTTCCATAAAGAATCCAAACAGAGCTGCCCTGGTTGCTTTCTGTTCCATATAAATCATATGGCCGGGGAGTGGGGATCACTTTGACAATGAATTWATATTTCTGGGTTGCTATTTCTGTTCCTTTGTTTGCCCAGACACAAAGGCTCAGCCCTCTGTATTTCCCAGATSACAATGTCTATGTTGCATGAGATCATGCTTGTGCTTTTGGACATGTCTTTTTTTTTATTTTATTTTTTTTAACAGCTCCTATTGAATTCCCCCAACTCAGCATTTTCCTTCCTCTTGCTCTCAATTGATCAAACAATATCAAACGGAGGTCAGGAGCTGTGCAGATACATTTTCCTGGTGTTTTTAATAAGGCTGGCGGAGGCAGTTTGCTCTGTGTGGTGATTTTGGGGAAGCAAATTGGAGGAGAATGGAAGTTCCTGACAAATTCGAGGCAGCTGGAGCAGAGGTGGCACAGGAGGAGCAGAAGGATGAAGCAGCAGGAGCAGAAAAGGCCAGAAAGAGGTGACAGTGACAAGAGGGACATGTGGGGCTCAGATTTCATCCAGGYTTTGCTCATCCAGGCCAAGGATAAAATCACCAGGCTGAGATGGAATGGGCTGGGTGGGGTTGGARGGGACCTTAAAACTCATCCAGTGCCACCCCTGCCATGRCAGGGACATTTCCCACTGTCYCAGGGTGCTCTGAAYCCCATCCAGCCTGGCCTTGGRCACTGCCAGGGAYCCAGGGGCASCCACAGCTTCTCTGGGCACCCTGTGCCAGGGCMTCYCCACCCTCACAGAGAGSAATTCCTGAACAATTCCTTCCCAAAATCCCATCTGTCCCTGCTCTCTGTCAGTGTGAAGCCATTSCCCCTTGCCCTGTCACAAGAGAATACAGAATACACAGGAATAAAGAGCAGCAGCAGCTCAAACTTTTGAAGAGCAATAATTTGGTGGAGGCAGCTTTGGAAAAGGGTTCCAGGGACAATGGGACCAGCGCTGGCACAGCCTCAGTGACAAATACCCCAACCCTCAGTGACAAATCCCTGCAGCCCACAGAGCCTGGAGGGACCCTGAGAGGGGCATTTCTGCCTGTTCACCTTCAGCCTCTCAAAACCATGGAATAAATGAACGGAGCAGAGATCCCAGACAGAGCTGGAGACAGTTTGGGATGGCCCCTGGCTGCAGCAGGAGCTCTCCCCGTGCTGACACCACAGAGGTGCGAGGCAGCGAGCCAAAAGSATACTTAGGGTGCAGCAAAACTCAGAGAAACAGATTTTACGGAGACAGACACTAATTCACTCGGGCAGAAACAAATCTCCAATTTCCTGGTCTCCCCACAGCTGGAATTTTCAAGAGGAAAGAGCWTCACGAAGCCCTGGAGGAGCAGCAATCTCCTCTGTCCATGCCAGCTCACATCCTCCCCATAGGATCATAAATACCCCCAAAAAGGGAAGCAGTAAATCAGGAGAAATAATTAACAGAGTGCTCTGTAAAGAGGGACTCCCTCAAGCCCTCTTCTCTCATTAACATCCCTCCCCTCTTTAAGAAGCTGCTGACACAAGGAGGGGTGGCTGCCACCACCTGCTGGGGCACACAAAGCCAGCCCAGCTGTCCCAAAAGGACAGGGATGGTCTGGAAAAAGGGCTGGCAGGGTCTGGAACAACTGTTACCAACAGCCCTGCCTCGCTGCAGCTTTCCCTTCAAATCTTGGGTTTGTTTTCATCTCTTTAATTGATATCTTATTCAATTCCCTATAAATAGAGCGAGCAGAGAGCGTGGTGCAGGCAGTGGGGAGGGCAGAGCTGGCAGTGAGGTGCCCAAAAAGAGGAGAGACAGGAATTTGGGAAGGGAATGAGCCGTGCCCAGCTTTCCATGGACAGCTGGTGAGGGGACAGCGGGGCTGCAGGAGAATTTCTTGGGGTGATTTGGCACCAATGCCCCCAGCTCAGCCCCCAGCCCTGGCAGTGCTGGGATGCCCAAAAAGCCAGAGAGCTCCCAGCAGAGAGCACAGAGCAGTCCCAGGGCTGTGTGAGGGAGGGCTGGCTCTGCTGCACAGCACACGTCACCAGCGCTGGCARAACCCCAGCTGACCCCGAGGGATGAGAGACACAAAACATCTGCACCCAGCACAGCACCCTGCAGCAAACGTGGGCTCCTGGAGGAGAAAAGCCAGGCTGAGCTGCCCTGAGCTGCTGTGCTGGTCACTGGTGCACAGGGCAGTGGGGATGGCACAGCCAGGAGCGTCCTGCTGGGCTGCCCTCTCCAAAATACCCAGCTCCTGACCCTTATCCCACTCTTATCCCTCCCAAAAAAATCTTGTCAGCTCGGCTGCCTGCTCTGGAGTGGCCACTCACCAGTTGGTTCAGGGCAGGAGAGAGCTCCTTTGGTTCACACCTTGCCTAAGGCAATGGGGCTGAGCTCTGAATGTGAGTGCACAAAGCTGGCAACTGCTTTATTCCCGTTTTGGGGATGGGAAACCAAACCAGAGCTGGAATCAGTGATCCATCTCAGCTCCCACTGGAGGCAGGAGGCAAAAAAGGGAGAATCCCAGGCAGAGCATCCTTCCTCTGCCACTGCAAAAGGGCTGGGAAATAATTGAGGGAGASCCTGAGCAGCTTTGCAAAGCAGTGAGAGCTGCCAGGACAGCACGAGGGGGGCACTGAGGTGCTCAGCCAAGCTCAACCTGGATATTCTCCCACATCCAGCCTGTTGTCTTAATAATCCTTAAATTCTTTTGCATCCGTGCAAAAACTCCTTGAGCCCATCTTACTCCAGATGGAGAGAAACCAGATTCCCCTCTGTGCCCGTGGGCATTCATTGAGATTATCCCATCCCTCCTTTTCCTCCATCCACATCCATCACACTCCTCCCTCCTGCAYGGAGAGGGCCACGCTCTTCCACATCACTTATCTGCCCATTTCCACTCTCCATCAGATGTCTCCCAGCATTCCCAAACTGTTATCCTGCCTTTCTTTGCCTGACACGTTGTAAAAATAACCCAGACTGCCGAGCTCAGTTGATGTTCTAGAGACTGTGGAAACTTACAGCTCACAGTAATTAACTTCCAATCAAATGTGGAGCTACATTAAATACAAAATACAGGGCAGGTCGGGGAAATGCTCCAAAATCCACTGGTGGGAGAGACAGTGCACTCTGGGAATGAATTAGTGACATCTATTAATGGGAGAATCCCGGTGGATTCGGTGAACTAACAAAAGTAATAATAATTAACACGAATCACATGAAGCATAATTGACTTCCAAASGCTTCTGACAGTATTTTCCTAATAAAGCTGCTGGAAAATCATCAGAGTTGGCCGGAGAGCTTATCAGGGGCCACCACAGGCTGCAGGATTAGCTGCTGGGCACGGAGCATGATTCACCCAAGGAAGAACRGCTCGTCCTTCCCAGCAGCAGGAAGGAAATGTTCAGCAGGCGGCTCTTTGCTGCTCTTTCATCCCTTCCCAGGGATGATCCCCGCTCAGATGGGCAGGGGGACCCTCAGGGGACCCTTGGGGGATCCATACATGAGCTGCCTGCCAGGAGTTCCCTTTTTGGAGCTCCACTCTGATTAACTCGTGCTCGTGGAAGAGCCGTCCCTCGCCTCTGGGTTGGGTTTATCTTGATGTTCACCTTTGAGAAAAGCTTCACTTTGCCCCCCTTGCCTGTGGAGTGGGGCACAGGGCCACTCCAAGCTGACTGCTCTGAATCCAGACCTCTTCCTCTGTGCTAAGAGCCTTTTCCACAAAACCTTCCTGCAAATAACAACTCCCTCCACATTTCACAAGGTGATTTGTCAAATCCTGGAGATGGTCTAATACTGCAACTTCTCCTTGCTGCAAAGGGATCCTGTGGAAATGGGCACTTTKTGTCCAGGGAAACAAAGGGTGGGTTGGAAGGGATCTTAAAATCTGGGGTTTTGGAAGGGATCTTAAAAATAATCTCATTCCAAACCCTGCCATGGGCAGGGACACCTCCCACTGTCCCAGGGTGCTCCAAACCCCATCCAGCCTGGCCTTGGACACTGCCAGGGATCCAGGGGCAGCCACAGCTTCTCTGGGCACCCTGTGCAGGCTCCCACTCTCACAGGGAAGGATTTTTTTCCCCATATCCCATCCATCCCTGCTCTTTGCCAATGTGAAGTCGCTCCCTTGTCACTTCACGCTCTTGGAAAAAGCCCCTCTCCATCTTTCCTGCAGGTTTCCTTCAGGGCATCACCCTGGTGCCCCTGCCAGCCCAAAAGGACACAGAGTGAGCCCTGCTGGGTGTCCTGGGCCTGGTGACACAGCAGGAGAGCCCAGCAGCACCAGCATCCTCAGGGTCTGTCCCAGTGACCACCAGCTGGAATAACGAGGATGGCTTTGCCCATCATCTGTCCCTCTCTGGGAACAATGCAGCCTTTCAGCTCTAACAGCTCACGGGATTTGCTGTCCCCAGCGTGTCCCGGTGTCACACAGCCTGTCCCCTCCTGGCTGGTGGCCTTTGTCTCATCCCAGCTCCATCAGCTCAGCCAGCAGGGCTCTCAGCAGYTCCTCCCCAGAGGGTTTGGTTTGRGGAGGGGGCTCCCYCCAGCCCTGCCCCTCCCCAYCCTCATGGATTGCAGGGTTTGCACTTCCCAGCCACGGCAAAAATCCCGCTCACACTCCAGGTGATTCCACAGAGAATCCACATCACATTTCCCCCCCTGAACACTCCCTGGTTTGTGCCCTCTCCACCCTCCTGTCCCTTCCTCTCTCCCAGGAAGCCCCAGGGGGTTTTCTCCCCCCTCGAGCAGATGTTTGATCTGTTTTTGTTGGTACAAGATGCAGGTCAGGTCCTGGCAGCTCACACAAACCCTGAGCTGCACAGCCAACGAKGAGCGTCCAGGACTAATCCAGGAGGGGAAAGGCACTTCCAGCAGGAAAACACAAATCCCCCTCTAACAGCCTTGCCCTAACACCAGAATTCATTTCCCAGGATTTCTGGGAGCTGGGAGAGGTGTCTGGGTTGCTGAGCACCTCCTGGGCTGGGAGGGGAGGAGGRGGARCAGAATTYTTTGTTCCAAAAYTCTTTGTGAGAACATTGATGGCAGTCAAACCCACAYACTCATCCTATCCACGACATCTCCCGTGTCCTGAGCATCCTCTGGGATTCCTAATGGCCTCTGGCCACTTCTTCCCCACCCCAAATTCCCAAGCAGCCCCAGAGATGGATCCCATGCCATTTTTGGGGATAAGACTCCTAAAATCCAGAAGGGGAAGGCATCTGAGACAGCTCACAGCCACCCAGCTCCCATGGGTGATCCATTCCCCAAGGCAACATCTGGACAACCAGCTGGCCTGCTGCCTCCTGATGGCCTGACGAGCTGTAGAAGAGTTTAACACCAAAAACTCAGCTCTTCGTGTATCTTACCCTTTTTCCAGGGAATTTACATCAAACATATTTGAAGTAGCAAGTCCAGAGGATGTGCTGACTGTTGCTAACTCTCCTCTTCTTCTTTTTTTTTTTGTTCTCATTTTACAGTCAACTGTTGTTTTCCTGGTGGTAGATAAATGATCTGTTGACATCCTCAGGGCAGAGAAAGTTCCCAGTGGGCAGCTCTTCCAAAGAGACTGCAACAAAACCAACATGACGTGGCATATTTAATATTTGTAAGGTCGGGGGGAAAGTGTGAAGAAAAAAAGGAACACTATTTAAAAAAAAAAACCAATAATTTTCAGGCTTCATAACAAAGCAGAAGAGTGAGCCAGTTACCCAACAAGTCACCTTTAGGCTACAGCCATCTATTTTTAAAGACAAGGCTGAAATAAATTTTTTATGGCTGTTGTCTCAGTGTAATCATCAGATTACAAAGGCTCCTGGAAAGCAGAGGAGGAGGAGCAGGAGGGGATCCCAGCTGCCCAGGGATGTATCTCCATGCAGGCTGCTGAGGGATGCCCCTGCTGGGTGTGCTTTCCATAGCCTGGAGTTCCTGCAGGGTTCCTAAATTCCCTGGGATGGTTTGTGAGGGTTTGTGTGACTTCTCCAGCCCAGAAAGGTCGTTATACCTGGGACAGAGCACTGCCAAAAACCACGTTCTGTCCGGGCTGTCCATCCTGCTGGCCAGCAGGGTCAGGCCACACCATTCCCAGGACACGGATTCCCACAGTGCTCCCATCTCACAGCCCCGCCACAGACCCCAAACTCCCCTGAGAGTCTCCCAGGCTTTCTGGCCCGGCTCAGTGTCCCCAAACCCACGCGGGGCCGTCGGCTCCGATGTCACTTTAGGAGATTTCGCTTCCTGCCTCCCAATTTGCATCATTTACAGGCACTGCCAAATTCTCTTCTCCRTGGAGCTGGGCCAAGAGCAGCAAARGGCTGCTCCTTCCCCCTCCTGAGGGCCCAGAGCTCAGCACACAGCAAAGGCATTACARCTATGTAACCTGGGGTCACACTGCACCCTGGACTCAATTACCAAGGGTTAAAAATGGAAAAAGCCTTTACTTTCCCATAGGAAAGTTGCTCTCCAGCGGCCTCCCGACACTTCCACAGCRAGCAGCATCCTCCTCTGCTCTGCCTCAGAGGGAATTTCTCCCCGCTGGCAGCTCCCCAGCACTCAGCTCCACTGCATCCTGCTCGCAGGAGCATCCCTGGGCAGCTGCTTCCCCCCGGCACCTTCACAGCACGATGGCAAAAACAGCACAATTATCACAGCCCTGCGGTGCAGAACCCCCTGACACACACAGGAGCCTTAGAAAAACACGTGGAAATGATCTCTGCTGGGATTTCAGGAGAAACGCCTGGAGAGAGCAAGTACAGAGGAGACAACAAGGGTGGGGAAGGGTTTGGAAAAAACACAAACCCTTTGAGGAGCAGCTGAGGGAGCTGGGGGTGTTCAGCCTGGAGAAAAGGAGATTCAGGGGTGACCTTATCACTCTCCAAAACTCCCTGAAGGGGCTGTGGACAGGGGGGATCAGGCTCTTTCTCCAGGCAGAATGAGAGGACACAGCCTTGAGCTGCATCAGGGAAATATAGGCTGGATATCAAGAAAATGTTTTTTTACAGAAAGAGCAATAAAGCACTGGAATGGGCTGCCCAGGGAGGGGGTGCAGTCACCACCCCTGGATGTGTTTGAAGAGAGATTGGAGGTGGCACTGGGTGCTGTGGTTTGGTTGAGGTGTCGGGGCATGGGTTGGAAGAGAAACTTGAAGGTCCCTTCCAACCCTGGTGACTGTGTGATTCTGTGATTCTGTGATTCCGTGATGGCCACGGCCTCTCCAGAGGGTGGCAACAGCCAAGRGCAGAGCTCCAGGCCAATTCCAAACTCCTGCTGGCCTCCCTGCAGCGAGGATATGGGAATCACCCTTCCTGGAGCACTGAGAGCACCAGCACCAAACCCTTCCAGCTGTGTCCAGCCCTGGGGCACACATGGAGGGTGTGGGACATCTTCACTGACCCCTGAACATGCTCGGGAACACAGAGGAAAGGAGGGGCAGCACGGGGCTGTCCTGGGGTTGGGGTTTGGGTGCCCTGGATTTGGGGTTTGACTGTCCTGGGTTTGGGGTTTGGGCTGTCCTGCCTTTGGACTGTCCTGGGTTTGGGATTTGGGGTGTCCTGGGTTTGGGTGTCCTGGGTTTGGGATTTGGGGTGTCCTGGGTTTGGGTGTCCTGGGTTTGGGATTTGGGGTGTCCTGGGTTTGGGCTGTCCTGCCTTTGGGATTTGGGCTGTCCTGGGTTTGGGCTGTCCTGGGTTTGGGATTTGGGCTGTCCTGCCTTTGGGCTGTCCTGGGTTTGGGGTTTGGGTGTCCCCTTGCTCACAGGGGCAGGATGGGGCCAGTTCTCACTCCCTGCCAGGGTCTCAGCCCCCAGCACAGGAAGGGTGGCAGCAAACCTGGTGCTCAGAGTGCAAACCCCAGGTTCCAGAACGCTCCAGAACACTCCCCCAGCCCTGGCTATTCCCTGTCCCACACACCCTGCAGCACACATCACTTCCACCACAGCRAGGGGACAGATGTACCCCAACCATCCTCTTTCACTGCTGTCACTGAGAGCTGCTGGCTGCAGAGCCTGGCAGCCAGGAGCCATGGCAGAGATGCTCCAAAGGGGAGCAGCAGCTCCACACACGGCCCCAGCCCTGCCCTCTGCCCTGGTGCAGACCAGCCACATTTCTAGAGCTCATTAAAGAGGGATAAAAGTAACCTTTAAAGGTTGCTTTCATGTGAAACGAGGCTAAAGCCAAACAATGACTTGGCAAAGAGTGAATTGGATTTTTAGAAGCGATGCATTTTACTGGAAATCTTATTTCTTCCCTTTTCTTTTTTTTCTTTTCCCTTTTTTCTCCTCTTGAGCCTGATGGTGGATTATTTTTCCTTGACACAATCCCGCCTCCGCTGTGATAGATGACGGCACATTTAGCAGCGTTCAGCCAAAACTTTTTATCTCCATATGGAAGATGGATGGACGAGGACTCTGAAGCCCTCATCAATTCCTTCAAGAACAAACAAGGATCTGGCCCAAACCCCCTCCCAGGTTTGTTGAAAACACACGGAGCACGGGGCAGATGATGTGATCCCATAAAGCTGCATCCATCTGGCACCATTTCCAGGGTTTTGTGGAGCCAAAGGCAGSCTGTGCTGCTGGAGACCTGCAGCCATCTCCCTGGAAAGCACCCTGGAAAGCTGGGATGAACCTTCCCGTGCCTGAGTGGGAATGAGGAGATGTTCCCACCCCTCTGAGCAGGGATCACACCCAGCTCCTGCAGGGCAAGGGCTGGAAAAGCCATACAAGAGGCAAATGGCCTTGGGAAAGAAAATAAGGCACTGCATGAGTGCAGCAATCCTTCCTAGGAATGGGCAGTGCAGGGGAGCCAGCCTGGATCAGCAGAGCAGAGCAGGAATCGTGGAATTGTAGAATGGAATGGGTTGGGTTGGAAGGGGCCTTAAAGGTCATCTGCTTCCAACCCCTGCCCTAAAAGGATGTTTTTCACCGGGCCAGGATGGGGCCCTGGAGCAGCTTTGCAGGGTGCTGCCAGCACGGGTGAGTTCCCTGTGTCACCCCAGACACCACACACGTGTAGACAGCGAGCAGACGACGTTCAGGACTCCAAGTGAGTCAGGGAAAAGGAGAAATCCATCRGTACCACTGCTCCTCCTCCCCTCCATTGCTTCCCACCAGGGATGAGCCCCAAAACTCCAGAGAGCAGCCCTGAATGCAGCTGTAGGAGCACCACATCCTACAGGAGCAGCTCCCAAAGCCCAGACYGATCCCACAGAGCCCCTCCCCACCTGAACCAACGAGCACAAAGAGCAGAGGTTACAGGGGCATCTCCCTGCAGGATGGCAGCAGAATTCCCGGGAAAACTTGCCAGAGGAACAAAAACCTGCAGCATTAGGGCAGAAACACCACCAGGGATGGACACAGGAGGTGGAGGGGCCTCAGGGTTGTCCACCTGTGAGGAAAAGGTCAGAGCAGAGGCTGTGGGGGCATCTCCCTGCAGGATGGCAGCAAAATTCCTGGGAAAACTTGCCGGAGGAGCAAAACCTGCAGCATTAGGGCAGAAACACCACCAGGGATGGACACAGGAGGTGGAGGGGCCTCAGGGTTGTCCACCTGTGAGGAAAAGGTCACAGCCCCACTTTGGCCAGGGGTGCAGCAGCAACAGGCATCACACAAAGCAGCAAAAACAGCAGAGTGATCCCACACCTCATCAATAACGCCTAGGGCTCCCAGCACAGCATGCCACAGGAGTTACCTAAGCAGCAATAAAAACTCCTTTGGCCCAGTCTCTGATGTAAAAGCCAACACTCCTCGTCTCATAAAACACAGAAAGCCCCCAGATGTTTATAAAACTCTGCTGAACTCGGTGCAAATGTTGCTCCCCAGCGGGGATCAGGCCTGACCATTCGGCTGACAGGAGCTGGGCAAATTCAGGGTGATCCTCCCCAGCTTCCCTCAGACACAGCAGTGCCCTCGGGCCACCATCTCCTGTCACTCCAACCCACTGCAACATCTCCTGKCCAGCAAGAGCAGCAGGCAGGAACCAGCTCAGATGAGGGTTAGATGGGATATTGAGAAGAAATTCTTCTCTGTGAGGGTGGAAGGCCTTGGCATAGGGTGCCCAGAGAAGCTGTGGCTGCCCCTGGATCCCTGGAATTGTCCAAGGCCAGGTTGGACAGGGCTTGGAGCAGCCTGGGATGGTGGAAGGTGTCCCTGCCCATGGCAGGGGGTGAAATTTAAATGATCTCTAAGGTTCCTTCCAACCCATCCACTCTATTTCCACACAGGAAGGGATGGATGGATGGATGGATGGATGGATGGATGGATGGATGGATGGATGGATGGATGGATGGATGGA
>NW_026624074.1:190842-191759 GCF_030028575.1 Malurus melanocephalus | reverse complement strand
TCCCTGCTCCTTTTAGTCAGGGAAATTTGAGCTGGATTTCAAAAAATCAGATTTAGCTTGGATTTGTCCCTATGTAAATCTGAACCTAAAGCTTTTTACATGTTCAGGTTAAGAGGCATAGAACTGAAAATTTATATACGTGACTGATTTAATGACATTAATACACAGATGACAGATTAGGATTGCTGCATTTTTATCATAGCAGCTTTAGGGAATTTTGAATTTGCCAGAATGTTATTATTAGCAGAAGGCAGGATTTCTGGATTCAGGACAGGAACTACTCAGGTGATAATTAACAGTGATTAGGCAATCCACCTCTCAAATCCCACTCTTGGATTTCAGAGGAAAAAATTGTCACTTATCACTTGTGTCCAATGTGGAATAAATTAAAAAAAAAATATACCAAGCAGAGCACTACTCAGCTACAAATGTCAGGGAGGAAACRGAAGAAATAAAGTTGACAAATAAATTAGATGCTGAATCAAAATTGTTTTTAAATTAGCTTAACAGATTGAAATTAATTATAGTAAGAAGGGGATCCTTATTTTGTAATATCCTTCTAACATTTTGTTACTTATATTTCTAATATAATTCAAATATTTCTAATATTTTGTAATATCTTTAATCTAATTCTGATGTTTGTGGATCAGCAAATGTTTACACCAATAGCAGCAACAAGATCATGAACACATCGACTTCTGCACAGAGTGTGAAAAAATATAACCAAAGGAAAAAGAAAAAATTCTTTAAAAACACAGAACAACATTTTTGGGACATAAGAGCTTGATGTAAATGCTAGTCTTCAAAAGTACTGTATTATCACTTATCTGTAAATCACTTTTAATTASTAGAGTTATTAAATTTTACAAGCATTCTGTACTTGTAAAAATACATAGTCATGTACGTGATAACAGTTT
>NW_026624074.1:184100-185989 GCF_030028575.1 Malurus melanocephalus | reverse complement strand
GAAATTAGCATAATTGGTAAAAAACACCAAAATTAGCACTAAAATTAGAAGGACAAGTGGTGATGCAATTCCACCCAGGTCAAGCCCTTTCTCTGGAGTTTCTCTAAGCTGTCCTTACTTATGAAAATGTGAGGATGAAATGAGAAAAGACCTTATTCTCAGCCTTGGTTCCCAGGAAGGACCAGGATAGGACAGGGACTTCGTGGTCCCCAGGGCTTGGAGCTCTGGAATGTGTTTGGTCATAAAGGTGGGGGAAAGGGGAGGGAAAAGTACTGGGAAGGTTACAAATATATAAAGGGAGAAAAGCAAAAATCACTCTGGCATTATTACCATATTTTCACTATTTTCTTGTGAGATTATTTTTTTTTTCCTGCTAATCTCATCGTTGCATTGAATGCCGTTTATCCTATGCTCTACCATGATCACAAATACCTTTCCTGAAAATAAATGAGTGTTTACATTCCATCCTCACCCTCACACAAATTCCCCTCACTCTTTCCCATTCTTCACCAGCTCTGATCTGACCATGGATGCCCCTCAGCCACATTCCCAAAACACGAAGCTGTCTCCATCCGGAAGTGTTGACTCAGATTTTTTGGAAATTGTCTTGTTTTCCAGTGGRGAGTCGAAAATCTGATAACTCCCAGGACATTCTTATTCCTACAAATCTTTTTTTTTTTTGGACATTTCCAGTCCTTGCTGAGGTAGCTCACTTTTCTTTTGGTTCCTAGAATGAAATGTCCCGTTTTCTCTCCTCTGTTCCATTGTCTTTTTCATTGAAAGGGATTCAGAATTTTGGGTCTAACATCTTTCAGACCAAACACAGTTTAGGTCTAAATAGCAAGCAATTCATGTGAAAGGAGCAGATATAAAGAACAAACCAACTAATTTCAAGATTTAGATGAATAGTTTTTAATGCTCCTTTCAACTCAAACTGTTCTGTGGCTCTGTTTTTTTTTATTATTTATTCTACAATTTCTGTCATTTCTGCATTAACTAAGTTACTCTTTCTCAAAAATTCATTTCCTTTTTGAAAATACTTGATTTTGAAAAATAAAGCCTCAAAAATTTAAACCTTCAGAGTCTAAGGAAAATGTTATTTTTTTAAAAAAGAAGATACAAAGCAACAATATCAATGTATTTTGGAAATTCCTGCTCAGTTTTTTGGTTTTTAACATCCCAAAATAATACTCTGCATCAAATTTCAATTCTTATTTTCTTTCTTTTTTAGCCCTGCACTGAAACTAGGAGTTGACAAATGGGGATTAAAAACCTGTATCATTTGGGCCATCACCAATACCCATGTCTGCATGATGAGAACCTCAGAGCCTTTTCCTCAGAAAGGCAAACTTATGAACAMAAATTTTTATGTTTCCACTCCAATATTTTACTTTGAACGTTAGCATCAGTGAGATCTCAGAGATGTTATGAATAAAGAACTGTTTATGGATAACTTTTTTTCTCCCAATTATTCCACTCTGCTTTAGCAGCATCAAAGTAGACTTAAGGAGAAATTCTCATTTTCAGGGGCTCAAAATAAATGTAAAAATATTCATGCATYACCCCTTCCTCCAGCAAGGGGACTKATWCYAGTAACAAGAAATCAGATTTTGTCACATAAATATACAGGGAAGCAAGGATGCAGCAAATGTGTTGGCAACAGCAATTTTTAATCAACAAATAGTTTAGCTGAAGATGGAAAATGCATGACAACCTCTCCAATATAAATTTTCTGCTTTTCCTATGCCTAGAKGACTATTTTCGAGGCCATCATCTCCACATTTGTTTTTCTAATCATTTTGTCAAAATTTTATTTTCAATCTGATCTTTCTCCTCCATTCTTGAACTTCCCCCTCTTGCCACAGAATTGATTCTCCACAAAAAAAAAA
>NW_026624074.1:179291-182735 GCF_030028575.1 Malurus melanocephalus | reverse complement strand
GCTTTATTCTGGAATAGATAATAACAAAACTTCCTTCAGATTGGTTTCCAGGTGATTATGTCACATTATTAAGGGAACCAATTTTCCTGGGCTTGATGACTGATATAACAGCAGATTGCTGTTGGCCACTTGATTAGCAATTTGTTTGTATTAATGAAAGGGAAAATATCCAAAAGGACAGAGCAGTGGAAGAGGAGACAATTACAATTATGGAAATAAGCCTCCTCGCACAAGCTGCATTTAGATGTTTTGAGTCACACATGGAAATGGAAACTGGCRTTCAATTTCTCAATTTATATTGCCTTTATTTCAGTCCTACCAAGTTTGTAGCATTTCTTTTAAATTCGCCTTCCTCATGTCAGCAGGGGCTCTTCTTSCTAAGGAATATATTCTGGAAAATTCATGGCATTAAAATCCCAAACCACAGAGAGAAACTCAAGAAATAACCCAGGCTGGGTGTGGAGCAAGGAGAGAAAACGGCAGAAAGGACCTCACACAGAGGAATTTTATTCCCAGGAAATATCCTAATTCCATGGCCATTGTTTGGATCTTGTAATGWTAACAAAAAAAGTTCAGAAATGCTCAAAAATTTTGACATTTCAAGAAATGTTGCTTGCTGAACTAAATCTGGTTTGTTGCTGCATTGCTCAAAACCAATTTTCCTTCTCTGCATGGATGTCAAGCCTCATGGAAATTTTAATTTGCAAATCTCACCTCTGCTTCTTTTAATAAGCCTCAACTTCGCAAAAAAAAAAAAAATATTAACTCACTCTTCTTTCTCTAATACTTTTTGTCAGTTAATTGTAGAGTTTAAAGTGAGCTTTGTAAGTCCAGAAAAACTTCCACAGAAATCAGCAGGAATTAAATATATCCTTAAACTGCATCCCTAATAAATACCACGGGGCCTTGCAAGAATACAATACTGACAAAAATATGTTCCATTCTCCTTAAGCAAATTATTTAAGCTTTTCTAAKGGAAAATTTGAACCCTAGAGCAGAACTGAAATTTTACTGCAAGTATTAAAWATGGGAGTTTTCCAGCTACCTCTAGGGGATACTTCATTACAGGATATTTGAATTCTTAAGGAAAAAATGGCAGTAATGTCATTTCCCTCATAATAGTTCTATTAGCCCATGTTATTTACTCTTAATTTATTTCTTACTGAAGCCAGGCATAAGGATTTGAGTAAATTTCATTCTATTTACCACCAATGTTGGTTTAGAGGAGGTTAATTTTAGAGAAGAAGCATTTTYAAATGTCAATACAGCAAAGGATATTATTTGTGGAGGTTGTAAGAATTCTTTCTAAATTAGAAAGTGGTTCCACACTTGTGGAAGTTTCTTATGATGCTTTTTGCGAGCAGCAATTCAGATTGGGCAATCTGCTCAGTGGAAATAAACATTTTTGTTATGATTTTCAGAGCGCCAGATAATGTCAGCCGCAGATTAAGTTTATGAAGATTTGAACATGGCATTTCCAAATAAATTCTCAGTRCTTGAGAGATAAAAGGAAAAGCAGATTATTTACTGCAACTACTTCAGAGATTTAGGTTAGATCCAACACAATGGAAATAAAATACAATGCTCTGTGCTCGGATATTAACAGAGCTATCACCTGAACATAATTCATTGTATCCTCCCCCTGCACTCTCACATCATTTTGGAGAAACAAAAAATCAGTGATTTGAAGGGATAAAGATGACACCTCTGGAATAAGAAGCTTCTTATTTCCACGAGTCCTGGGAATCCTTGACAAAACCATTTTTTTTTTACCCCAGGAAAGGGCTGTTAAATTCCTTTCAGCTTGACAAAATGCAACCAACAAATCTTAAAGTAAAGTTTATAAGGATCTTTATTTTTTGAACCACCCCGGGAAGGCAAGAAATAAAAATATCATCCTGAGAGTAAAAGTTTGATGCTGTGGTTAAAGTCCATGTACCAGCATTGAGTTCATCATGAAACACCCAAAAAGAGACTTAAAAAAAAATGTCAGGGACAACTTTTTATGCTCATTCTCCTCATTTTTTTTTTTTTAAAGTTCCATCTTTGGAGCACTGCTATTGCAAATAAGCTTTGCCAGCCAGGGYTTATTTTATTAAATTATTTGCCTTTGTGCATAAACATCAAAAAGCTATTCAAAGATCAGAAGTTCTAAATTACATTATTTAAAAAAAAAATCTCATTTCCCTGCAACATTCGCATATCAGTAGTGCTTTCCTTATTTTACATAAAAGGTGGCTAGTAATGGTACAAATATTAAATATAATCTCTATGTCCAAGCTGAAATCCAAATAGGATTCCTTTGAAGAATCTGATGCAAGACTAAATCACCTAGAAATGGAAATTAGGCATGCTTGAAGCATCAGASATCTAACCAGGACTGTTTTTCCATCCCATATTTGTCTCTCAGGGCATCTGAATTTTGGCTCTTCCCAAAAAAAAGACCAAAAAAAAAAATTCAAAGAACTTTTAATGAGAAAAATCAGAAGTACAGAGCTCTTCCTCTTATAGAACTGAAAAGCTCAGTGGAAACAGACCTGAAGGACTTGACCTAATTAGTCTGAATTCTTTCTTTAATAAATAAATAAATAAATAAATAAATAAATTTAAAAAATGAGGTGATGAGCAGTGTGGAACACAGTTCAGCTGAAAACATAAACTAAGCTTTAAAATTCGAAGCCAGTTCAACTAAATTAATGCATGTTTGCCCCATGGAGCAGCAGGGGGACTTCAGATTGCCAAAAATAGTGAAAAAACAGAAGGAAATAATGCAGCATAACCCAGTGCAGGACAGACAAAGGGGTAGAACAAACCTTCTCCTCAGTAATTGCTCAGCCTAATATGTACTGAAAGACCTTTGAAACTGAAACATAAACAGCATTTTATAATCAACCTGATGCAGTTCTTCACAGTTTTTCTGAATATCTGCATTAAACTGATCCTTTCCTTTGTTTCTTCCAGAGTTTCAATAGTTGGTTTCACCTCTTTCCTGAGGGCAGCACTCAAAATTGGAAATATAACCCATGTTATGGTCCTCACAATTACTGATAAAAGAGAGATATATTTGAGTGATTTATACACAAAAGTCAGGAAAAATTATGGTTTTACCTTCATAACACCAGTAGAAATAAAGGAAATACATGCATATTTCAAAACATTTTACAGAAAGATCACTGCTAAACTGTGTCAAGATTTAGATATGGGGTTTTTCCAATAGTATCTTTTCTCTTCAGTGTTTCTTGGATTTTATAGATCCCTGTCCTACAATTAACTGCACAATCAAATTTCTTGTCTTTCATTTCCACTAAGGATTGATCTGCAGTCAGCAGTGATTACAAATCCTCTTTCTTTTCTTTCTTTCTTTCTTTCTTTCTTTCTTTCTTTCTTTCTTTCTTTCTTTCTTTCTTTCTTTCTTTCTTTCTTTCTTTCTTTCTTTCTTTCTTT
>NW_026624074.1:174023-178802 GCF_030028575.1 Malurus melanocephalus | reverse complement strand
TTCTCCTCATATCTTCACAGCACATGTATTTTTAACCATTTGAAATGAAGTTTAATTTGCTCGAAATAATATTAAAAGGGTGCATTTCCGAAATAAAAGCATTTGGGACTGTGCAATTTTTGCTTCTAAGCAAAAGGGAGATGTGTGGTTGCTTTTATCAATTGTGGGTGCATAACTGGAGCCATTCAGGTGGCAGCTAAATTTTAGGTTCACAATGAAATTATAATACATCAAATATGAATATTTTCCATGTGAACAATAATAAAGTAACTGTGAAAATGCCATGGTGAACTTTCATTTTTCTGAGGATAAATTTTGCAGTGCCCACTCAGTTTTTGGCAGTTTATTGGAAATTTGGAACACTGATTTCCTCATCACATCACTCACAAAACCATTACAATATAAATTCAAAACAAAAAATTGGGAATGTCACCCAATATATTCAGAATTTTTTGCATTTATTGTGTTTGCTGACTTCAGTAAACCGATATCCATCAAAGTGCATCTTGATTTTATCTGGGTCAAAGTGAGAGCCAAAAAGGAGGAAGGATCTGTAGTGCTGGCTGCAGAAATTTATCCCATGAAAGCTAAAGGCTGCCACTCCATAGAAAAGTTATTTTTGCTGAAAACAACCTTCACATTTGCCCTGAAAGAGCCAAAAAATTTGAAGGCTCTGACAGATATCACCAAACTCAWCCAAAGCTGGGCAACACTTTCTCCTCCTTCAGGTTCCTCTTCCCAGGCCTTTGAAGTCAAAAGCGCTAATCACTTGAACCAAATTATACTTTCTGCAGGTACAGTGTTTTTATTTCATTAAATTCCTCACATTTTTAAAAATTTTTAAAACCAACTATGGGAACAAAGGGCTTTGTTAAATCTTATTTTTTTTTTAAATCATTCAAGTGAGAAAATGCTTGTTTCTTCACTTCCTTCTACACTTTCTTCTCTCCTACATTGTTTTGAGCTGCTCAGATGCCACCTCTGGCTCCAGATCTCTGAAGACTGCAAAAATAATCTCAATATTTTTGGCTTCTCCTCATGGTCTTCCCTAATTTTTTCCTACTGTCTCCTGGGTCAGAGGGCCCTTGGAGTGGACAAAGTGGCCAAATCATACACAACTCCCTCACTGCCACATGAAGCTTTATGGACAGGACAAATCTCATTGCATTTGTCAAATTTTTCAGATTGGAGAGTCCTGGATATTCAGTCACTGCCTGTAAATGAACACTTAATCATTCTTGTTATCAGCTTTAAAAAAAATCAGATTTTTCTGTGTGTTTTTGGAGACAGGGCGCTCCAAGTTTATGAGTTTTTAGGCCAATCCCATTTCTGAAACGCCAAGTGATGTTGGTTTGCTCTCTATTCCTCTCTTAAAAATTATCAGCACTAGTTCTGTTTCCCCCTGAATTGTTTTGATATTCATGGAATTATCTGTCATTTTCCCAAAATGGTGCTACCAAACTCTCTTTTTTATTTTTTTGTATGTGAAATTAGGAGTCTTTGTCACCCTTCAAAATGCTTTATATTTATGTGCATGGAACCACCAGACACTTTATTATCAGTCACACTGTTTGATAAGGTTTTCCTTTAATGTTTCATCCTCTCCCCTGTCTTTACATTCCCAGCTAACTTAGTGCCATCACAAAATTTTGTCTCTTCACTGCTCATTTTATTCTGCAGGTAATTTATTRAAAGTATAAAAATCTTCCAGTGCAGAGCTCTGCAGGACTCAGATGACCTCTCTCTGCTGAAAGAACTGTTTGTTTCCCCCTGCACTTTGTTTCTTATCTTTTTAGCATTTACCCATCTATTCACAGACCCTTTTTTCTTACATTGAGGTTTCTTAGTTTTCCTAAAGTCTTTGATCAGGGGCTCTGTGTAAAGCCTTTTTGGAAATCCAAATAGACTCTATCAAGCAGATAATTCCTGTGCCATTTCAATTACCATCTCATTTCCTTTTGCTTTTAAGTTGATTGAATATCCTCTGCTGCTGTTTGGAATTTCGGTTTTATTTCCCTGCTCAGTTTCTACTGGTGAACCCGGTACCCATGTCAAAATGAATATATTTTTACCTGCCCTGATATTCAAGGTTCTTTAATGCTTATTTTCTCCTGAGATTTTGATTATGGCCTGCAATCTACTCTTGGTAACAGATTTCAATGCCCAAGTGAGCCATGTTGTTTTAAAATATCTTCTTTTTATTCTTCCTCTTCCTCCCAAATATTTTCTCAAGTACTCCAGAAATATCAAGGTTCTTTAAATTAAAACTGTCTCCTTTTTTTTCAGAATGTTTTAACTGAGAGTGGTGAGGCTTTTAATACTATCATCTGTAATTTTCACTTAATGATGTTTCACTGACCTTTTTTGTGTCACCACTTTTCTCTTTGCAGATATTTGCCAGTTCTTATCCTTGAATGGGACAAAAATTGGCTGACAAAGTTCTCCTAAGCTCTTCCAAGTGTTTTGTGTTTTAAAGACTCCTGCAGCAAGAGTCCATTTTTAACTTATTTATCATTGGTTTTCTCACCTCAGAACCATAACTGACCCACAATAAATAAAACTTACTGGAAGACAACTCCTGAATACAGCTCGGAAAATCAACGACTTGGTGGAGAAAAACAGCTCATTTCTACACAAAAATGTTGAACAAACTCTTCCAAACACACTGGATAATGGGAAAAGTGAAATATTCAGGATTTTCCTAAAACAGTAAAGTCAGAGATGTGCATCACTGCTAAAACCCCACAGCAGAGCTGTGAAGAAAGAATGAAGCAAGGGAGCTATTAGGGACACAAAATCAGCAATGAGATTTGTTTCTTTTCTTCCCCTTGCATTTCCATATCGATTCTCAACTAAAACTTCCCCTTCTGCATCTTTTTTTATCTGTCTGGGAGCAGCTGCTGGGTTTTCAACACAAACATACATCATGCCCTATCAGACAACACCGCCTGCAACAGGTGATGGAAAATGGTGCAGCCAGGCAGGAACCACAGCCCYTCATAAATCTTCAAATTGAGCATGAGCAGGATCAAAAAAGAGGATTAAAAAAAACAAACTTTGCCACAAATCAGGCATTCTCAATTAAAAGTAGATTTCTGCTTCTTCTCCCTCACCTGAGCTGAAATTAAGAGAAAGGAATTGAACAGATGTGCTGCTGATCTGTGGAGATAATTAATCCACCAAGTTGTACAGCCCTGGCATAARTGAAGCTGCAAAAGTGAGGGTAAAAGGACAAACAAAAATCAGATATTTCTTAAAACAGCTCATCAAATGCATATCCCCTTGTAAGATATGCAGAATTAGTTTTGAGCCTGAATTACAGACTTTTTTGTACTCACGCACGTTGTCATCCACGGGAGCTGGGAAAGGAAAATAATTCAGGTTACAGAGGGGAAGTTACCCCGCTCATAATTCCATATTCTGACTAATATTGCACACAGCCTGACAGCCATTAGCCTTGCCTTTGAAACATTTCCTCCCCCTCTAAATGGCTAAAGGTTTGTTCTTGATAATATTCACTTGACAGCACGACATTAGGAGTGTAAGCTATTGCACCTCTGAGCCTCCTACACATGTACTTTTTTTTTTTTTTTTTTTTTTTTCCCTGAGACCTAGACATCATAAAGCAATTTTTAAGATTCAGGGAGCTTTCTTCAAATATAAATAATCAAACGGAGATTTTGCTGACTGAAAGCTTAAAGCTTTTTGGTTTTTGGTTTTTTTTCTAAGTTTACTGAATTGTCAAAAAAAAGTTACAAAATATTTCTAACAGATAAGACCTTGGAGTAACGAAATTCTGCTCAAATTTAACTGCTTTGTTGCAGAAGTGTTTCTGTACCTGTTCTTTACTCTGAGGAAACTCTGAATATGGTGTTACCTGATTTTGAACATTTTCCTCTTGCAGTCTCTTCTCAGAGATGACCAAGTTGAACATCAGTTTCTGCCAGAATTTCTCCCTGAGGAGGAAGGAATTTTTATTTAGATATTACTGGACAAAAACAGTCTCTTGTATATGTCATAAATCAGAATTTCAACGGAATAGTACATCTTTAGTAAATAAAAAAAAGCAAGCAGGCACATTTAGCTCAGTGAAGATAAAAGTAGGCCATGCAACTTTCAYAAAATAAAAAATCTTGGATTTATTCTAAASTTTCTTTTGTTTATATATTYATTMATGTTATTTTGCTAAGGCAGCTAACAGAAGTGTGAATATTCAGAAAGATCATATAGGAGATTCTCCACTACACAAAAACTCTACATTTTAATTTTCTCTGTTCTGCCTATTTACTTGCTAAGTTGCTCTTTGCCACATTAATTAGTGCATTAAAATTTAATTCTTATTAGCTACTGAAATCAGTTGGCAAAACCTTTCACAGCAAGCATTATCCCATTATCAAGTTTATTTTATTGAAATTTAACATTAAGTGGTATTTTTAACCATGAAAAGTAMCACGTAACAAAATACTGTGTATTTATTTTACTTCCTAACAAACATTTAAGATGAATCAAACCTTTCCAGGAGGGTAATAAGATAATTACCAAAGTGTGTACAGTTCTGCCATGTTCTAGGTAATCTTTTCCTGCAATTCCTTCTTTTTTTTATCCTGAATTTCTCATTATTATATTTCCTAAATGGCTTTTCAAGGTTCAAGAAAAAGCACCATTGCAATGGTGCTGTGGTTTTTCCACAACTTGTATTTTAATCAGATTTACATAGGCTCAAACAATTCTCAGGAATTCAGTAGGGATAGACATGTGTTAACAATGTGATCCTTTTTA
>NW_026624074.1:168752-173559 GCF_030028575.1 Malurus melanocephalus | reverse complement strand
TGGAAAATGAAATATTTGTTTAATTAGAACTTCTTGAAAAATCAGTGGAGGTTAATAACTTTTCTGTGGTTATTGGAGCCATAAAGGAATAATTGGGGTAACAACCTGATGTATTGGGGTTCCTTTCAGAGGGGTGGGAGGGTTGGCACTTCTGCTCCCTGTGGCACCACATTTATCTTTTCCTTTAAAAAATGAACAAGTTAAATCTTTCAGTTAAATCTGTAATTTCAGTTAAATCTGTAAATTTACCCTTAACTGGAAACTCATTAACAAAGGGATTCATTTTGATATTGTCATGTAAAGGAATTTTGAACATTAAAGACTCACAAAGAAAGGGTAGAGTAGAGTGAATCTCAGGAGATGAATAAAGATCTTCCAACAACCAAAAATGGATATTTTTTTATGGCAATTATTAAATAGTGTCTAATTTTCTGTAATTTTATTTTAAGAAGAAAAGCGTATCAGGCTGAAAATTATGATTTTTCTGAGCAAGCAGCGAGTTTAAAAATCCATAGAAAGAATCTGTGAGGTTTATTCATTAGCAACTGTGGGGAATTCTGGTTACCTTTATGGAAATTGCTTCTTTCAATCTCATTTACAATATGCAAATTCGTTCCTGTATATTCACCACCGTGTTTCAGAGAGGTCCAGGGTGACAACTGCTAAAAAAATTAAATGTTCCTTGCAAGATTTCTTTCATGAATCTGAATCCTTCTTTCTCCCAGCAAGGTTGAGTATTGGGTTTTTTTTCTTAGGAAGAGACTTTTGGTATTTTATATCTGGCTTGCTTGTAGTTGACCTTAGAATTTTTAAAAGTACACTAAAATCTGCATGTGAATTTATTTGTTTTTCAGGAAAACAAACTTTTGTTTTCAGGAAAACAAATTTTAAAATAAACACTGCAATGGAGAGGATCCTTTTTGACTCTGCAGCTGCTTGATATGATGGGGAAAAAAAAAAGGAAGGTGAAGCATTACTCTGACAAATGTAGTAGAATAATGATATAAATCATAGAGGAGGCACTTTCATATTTCTTGAAAGATGATGAACTTCACATCAAGATAAAGAAATAATATCTTCAGGCTTTAAATAACATCTTGGTAAACCCATTAAARTGTTTGAATGGCCACAAACAGGTGGCATATCTAATTTTCTAGTACAGGAAATTATAGCTTGGATGTCCTTCAAGTCAGGTCTCAGGTGCTGTGCTGATGGTTTAAGTTCCTGAGCCAGACATTGAATGCAAATGTGCTATTCCATTGCTCAAAAAGAAATAGTTCCACATGTAGAAAATAACCTTGCATCTTGGTTTTTTAAAGATTTTTTATTTGGAATGTTGAGGACTTCTTTTTGTTTTTTTTCTTTTTTGTTTTTTTTCTTTTGTTTTTTTTTTTTTTTTTTTATTTTTCTTTTCCTTTTCCTTTTTTTCTTTTTCTTTTTGTGTTTGTTCATTTTCTTTCCTTTTTTTGGTTTTTGGTGGGTTTTTTTAGGAGGGGTTTGTCAGAGTTTTTTGGTTGATGGTTGGAAGGGTTGGGTTTTTTTGGGAGGAGTGTGCACACCTTAAGAATTTCAGACCAAATTTAGGAAAAAAAAAATCCCCAACGACATCGTCTAACTCCATGATATTAGAAAAGAAGAATGTCTGAATTTTAGAAAGTTCATTCACATCTATAATTAAATGCCATGCACATCATGCTTGTCCACACCCATTTTCCCTCTATTTCTCTTTGTTGTTACACAAACAGCCAAAACTCCAGAATCAGAAGATCATGCCACAATATTCAGGCAGCAATAGATATAATTTCACACCCCACTTCTTTACCAAAATGATTGATATAATTTTGAATACTTAAGAATCATTATTAATCCATGATCTCTCCATGAGTGCTCTTCAGCCACCCAAAGTTTTAATCTTGTGCTGGGAAAAGCTCTGTCAGCTGGCTTGGTTTAGTTAAATCTTGGTTTTCTGGGGAAAATCTGGAATTATGCCCTGTGTCAGCTTYCCAAAAAGGAAAGTGCACAGGCAGGATAGAAATTGGATTCCTAATTGGATCCCTGTCTTTGTAAAAGTGGCACAAAAAGCTACAAGAGCCTCAAGAAAGTGACAATTGAAAAATGAAATTTTAAAAATCTTACAATTTTAAAAATCTTACAATTAAGATTTTTAAAAATCTTACAATTTTAAAAATCTTACAAATCTTTAAAAATCTTTTTCTGGGATCCTTTTTCAGGAACTGGTGTTCAACTCCAAGCTGGACATCGAATATTGTCAGAAAATCTCCTCCTCCAGGTGTTCAAAATTCAGTGCCTGTGAAAGAGCCCCTTAACCCAGATCTGCAATTTTCTCTGTTCAAATTAGAGAAGATGCACAAAACCACACAAAAGTAAAGAACACATGAGTTAATGATCTCTTCTGACCCCAGAATTCGTAAAGATGCAACATTGCCCAGAGCAGATGGGCTGTTTTGCTCCAAAAATAAAGATTATTAAAGCATAATTATTATTCAGTAAAAAGGAAAGTCTGGGTGAATACCTTACATTTTCTGCAACCTTTGCACAATTAATTCACGCCAGCTGCTTTCTCACACACTTGTTTATTTCCCATGAACATCCTGACAAACGCTTTTTTTATTCTACAAAAGACATAACTGGCAAAAATCTTAATTTTAACCAGGTGACATCCACGGGGAGGAATTCCAGATTCTGWAAAGATCACAGCCTCAGCAGAAATCTGGTTCTGGCAGCAATATTTGCTCAGTGAGCTGATGAAAGCAGATGATCTCTGCTGTGAGAGGGATTCTCCAAAGGGCTGAGTGCTGATCTAACTTGGAAATTACTCAGCAAAATTTGCTTCAGTGGCATGAAACCCCTCGTGGAACCCAACCAAAAAAAAAATACCAGCACAAATTCAGGTTTTATGAACGAGTGCTGACAGCTACCTGCAGATATTGAACAGATTCAGGAGTAGTTTGTAACTGTTTTACGGTATAGAATTTGAAATACTCAAATGTGAGAAACAGGGGAGCAGGAAAACCTTAGTTTGTTCTTTTAAAAAATATCTTCTCAATTTTTGACATAAGCAGGCAAATAAAGTGTGGCTATTCTGATTTTTTTTCCTACTTGTTAAGAACCAAGGGAGTCCAAAAAAAAAAAAGAAAAAAAAACAGAGAAAAAATCATTCACTCTATATACTTTAATCTCCAAATTGWCAAAATAATAATAATTGAAGAAGTCCTAATCTCTCTGATTTAAGGTTAGTTTACTCATTTTTTCAGCCTTTTGGTATTGAGACACAACCAATTTTTTTAAGAAATTACATTAATTTTGTATTTATTTATATATGCATACAAATAGTTATATAAATAAATATGTATAAAATTCAATAATTAAACTTCATCAACTGTTTGGGAGCACTGCTTTCTATGCAGTCTATAAAGTGCAGTCATAGGGTGGGCATATTTTAATACTATAATAAAATCTATAATAATTTGCATTATTCAGTTTTTTCACCCTCTTCACAGTTTAGGAGTCTCACATCACTCAAAGCACTTCATTCAGTGAGCTCAGATCTGTAAGAATTGTGTGATAAATAACAGCCTGAGACTCAGGGAGCATCAGATTATTAAGAAACTGATWTGATGATTTTATTTTTAAGTAATGAATTTTAAAAGGTAAGTGTTTTATCACACTATCAGAAAGGTGTGAAAATTATCTTCAAAGGAAAGAGGGAGTTATRCCTTTGCTTTGATTAAGATTAGCAAGGAAATTATGTTTCTTTTGTCAAGGGAATAAAGGAATTTTGTCTTTACCTGGTATAAAATATAACATTAGAGTAATAGATGTGTGTTCAAGGATATTTTCCAGAAATAAATCTCTCAAGGTGCCAAATCTTCTCTAAGTTTCAGGATAAAAAAAAAAAAAATCTATTTCAGATTACTGAAATAGATAATTCAAATCTGATAGTCCAAATAAATGCATTGTGGTCCATAATATAATGACAACACAATAAGCATCACTTAATGACATCAGCTAACTCCATGATATTAGGTAAAACAAAAAAAAATAAAAAAGTCTGAATTTCGGAAAGGCCATTCACACCTGTAATTAAAATTTTTTCCTCTCTTTGCAGAAAAACTCAATTAAACAATACATTAGGACCTGTTTAGGGCTGAAAACCACAGGAAGCCACAAAGGAAACATTTCCTGCTTCAGAGACTAAAACAACTTGCTAGCCATGATGTGAGCTATTCCAAAAAAATTCCATGACTTTTTTCCCTTAGAACCAGAATGTTTTCCAGGGTATATCTAATTTACTTGCGTAGACTTGACATTCCTTGTGCTTTTCCCCCTTCTTGAAAATGAGCCTTCAAATAGGTAATCCCTATTTTTCTTAACACTTTATTATAGATCTGGACAACTGAGAATTACTTCACATTAGTTTAAAAAACATTATATATTTCAATATTTTTTTTTAATTCCTAAGTATTGAACTACTTTTTTGCACTAGGATATTCATATGTTTTTAATACCACTAAACATCATGAAATKATAGAAATAATTCCTACCATTTCAYATATTTTATGAATATGAAACATTGAGAAACATTCTGCCTTAGCTTTTTTTTCTTAAGCCACAATTTTGTTTCTGATTTCACAATTGTAAAAAACAGGAGAAAATGAGTGATTGGTAATACATTTAATTACTTTGGCACTAGTGTGTTTCACAGTTAATTAAAAGATGTTAGTATATTTTCATTTTCCCACAGAAGGACATGAAAAAGAGAAACRAAATTAGGGAATTCCTCGTG
>NW_026624074.1:163702-168672 GCF_030028575.1 Malurus melanocephalus | reverse complement strand
ATCCCAAACCAATATCAAGCTTGACAGGATATAGAGCTGTTCAGCTGCACCAATTCTTCAGGAAATGTTCCTCCTCCCCCCTCCGAAGTGATGAAAGAAAGAATATCAATACAACTCTGACAAATCAGCAGTGCAAAATATGATAGGAAATAACATGTTCCGGACTGSTTCTTGCCATTTTATTAAAGATCAAATCAAACTTGTCTATTCTCAGTGCATCCACTTTACCCCAGCACAGGAAACATAAAAATCGTGTTTTAAAGCAAGGGAGAGTACCCATCTGTTGCACAATGATTGACAGAAATCCCATTTCTGAGAGCTGAAATGGCAGATGGCCTTTCTTGATCCTCATCAGATGGATTTGTCATAAAAGGAAATGTGTCCTTTCATTTGACACGCTCTTTCCCATTGATTTCCAGATGACAAATAACCAGGAAATGCGCCGAGAAATAAACAAACCGTGGCCTTGGACTTTGTTTCATGAGGGCTGGGGATTTTCTTGAATTTCAATTTAATTTCCCATTAAATGAAGATGTACTGTGATACAGTCAGCTTCAGAGGGGGTTTGAAATGGGCCCTTTAATTGCCCCAGACAAGAAATGCAGCTAAAAGCTGAAACTTTTGCAGAATGCCAATGGAGTTATTGCTGAAGCGTTCAGGCTGAAGTTGTAGGGACATACTGTGGTGGAGATATTTACCTTCTTTCAGTGAAATTATTTGGAAAATGGCTTGAAGTATTCGTTTCTTTCTGAATACTTTCATTTTCAAATTACAATTATCTATTTAGAATGGTCAGATTTTGAGTTTTACATACCTTTTGAAAGATGGCAAAAGTTTCTGCAGAACAAAAGGACACCACAATTTGTTAAAGGGTTTAAAAAAAAAGTCAAGTAATCCATGAGCATGGCCAATCATTAAAAACAAATTACTGCCCAATCCTGCTAGCTAGAAAAATCAGTTTACTCTACACCCAGCCTTGGCWYTGATTCCAGGAATTTCTAATGATTGGTTAATACTTCACAGAACTTTAAAACACAGGWATAATAAATATATAATTATAYAATAAATTCAATTATTAGTACCWGTTTTAAACTTACAATAAAGTTCCATCTTGAATTGGTTTTTTCTTTAAAACCACTTTATTTCTCATCTCTTCTGCACATGGGTCATGGAGACCCACCAGACGMGTGTCATCATCAAAAATATAATTTATTTGAGGACCTCAAAGCAATTTCGATCTAAGAGTTCATTTTTTCAAAGGTTTTTGAAGTGGATACAAGGAATGTCAAAGCTATTAGGCTGAAAACATTTGATAATACAATTCATTATTTAATCGAGGACAACRTGTTTCCAGGAAAATGGAAGAATTGCCTCATAATCCAATCTGTTTCCATCAACCAGATGAGACCACCAGAACTTTCCTAATTGAAAAGACACAGAATTTAAGCTGTAATTGTGATTTATTTATACCCAGACTGACTCTCTGAATTGAATTTAACATTGTAGTTGCAGGAACTTTAGCACAGAAATTCTTATCAGCAGCCATGGGAGATGAAAGAGTTCCAATTTTGGGCAAAACCAAARCGATTCTGCTGCCTGCAGCACTTACAGAAAACATTTATTTACAGGCAAAGGTTGCCAAGAAGAATTTCAACCTGAAAAAACTTCCAAGGTGGAGAGGGCTGTAAAGATAAAATCTTCTTTTTTTATTTAAGTATTTAAGAAGGAAGATAAAAAGAGTGAACAGTTTTTGTTCCATGCCTGCAGAACATGGGCTGAAAAGTTTTGCCCCAATGTTTTAGCACAGAAGTTTCTGAATTGTAAAATAAACAAAATCACTGGAATAAGTGGGAATATTTATTATTTTACTACTGGAGAWCTCAACAAGTGGTTTGAAAAATCAGTCACTGAGGGCTGATTGACACAAGAGCAGAACCTGGACTGTATTTCCTCAGAGACCCTCCCAGGSCCATGAGTTACACCCAAACAAAATAAAAAAATATATATAAAAAAATATGTAAGCATGCTGATCTGTTTAAATCCACACATCTTCCAGGGCAAATATATTTTTTTTATTACACTACAGGAAAAGTGGTCTTTTATTGATGGAGAAATCTGGTTCTGGCAACTATCTGCAAAATTTTGAATGGCCTAGAAATTTTTTAAAAAGATTTGAGACAGTAAATAAGAGATTTTAATACCTTTTCATTTTAGTAACATCCAGGGACCATTTTCATTGGTAGGAGTGGCAAAGCAAAATATTACATGCAGGAAGGACAGCTGAAAAGAAATATTTCCTGTATTCCAGCTCCCTGAATTAAARTTAGAACTGATTTTGGGAATCAGCACTAAATTAGGGAGCAGTGATAATGCACTTCATTTAAGTATAAAGCCCATAATGTATTTTAAGATAACTGGAATCTTAAAAGTCTGCTAAGAATAACTCTAGATGTAGATATTACAATGAAAGAAAATAATAATGTCATTTTAATTGCTACATTTTTTTATTTCTCACATTTTCCTCATTTTATTCTCATGATTCTACTCTCCCACAGATGAATTTTTCACTGCTGTGGGGTCCYCACTGCCAAGACTCTGCCCCATCCTTGATAACGTGATCTCTGCACTCTTCCTGTGCCTCCACTTCTCCATATCTGCCCTTTTTCTCAAAAAGGACTCTATTTTTCAATTCTGCATTGAATTGAAAAATATTGAATTGAATTGTAGAGTTAGATTTGTAAATACCTCCTCGCTCAATGCAGAAAACCAACTTGTTGCTTTTATCTTTATAAAGATATACATGCTTATATAGCTGAAGATATAGATTAAAAACACACCATGAAAAAAAAAACCACACCAAACTACAAATTTATATTTAAAAAAAATCCCCAAATTCATCATTATTGTCCTCCTCTCCTTCCCCATTAATAATTACTGAAAGCAAAGTTATACAGACCAATTGAATTCTGACAACTTTTCTTCATGCATTGTCCCCTCCTTCAGGTTCTGGCTGTAAATCCATTGCTGATCCTCCCCTCTGCCTTGGGATTTTTCATGAATGGCTCTCAATCCATGGGTTATTCATGATTTTAGGGTTTGTTTTGTTTTTTTTTTTTTTTGACAATTAGGTGTGAATATATGACAGTGGAGCAAATCCTATGTTTTAGTAAATAAACACAGATTTGAGGCACATGGTCACGAGTCCTGGGGTAAGGAAAAGAAAAGGACATGGACATGGACACAACACTATCAGCTTGAATTACATTTCTTTCTTTTCTGTCTGCTCTTATTTCCTGCTTTACACAAAACCTTCTCTTTCCTTTCTCCATTCCACAGGATTTCCATAAGATCTCCTTTTAAATCTTGCTCCATTCTGGTTGGTTTTCAAGACAGAGAAAAGTTGCTGTCTCTCATGTGTAAACAGCAGAAATTATTCTTTACCCTAAAATCCAGCTGGTTTGTCACCTCCCCGATGATATTCCCCTAAATATCTCTAAATTCTCTATTTTGTGTGAAATAGGGCAAATACATTTATAAAAAAAAAAAAAGAAAAAAAAAAAAAGAAAAAGGAAAGAAAAAATCAATTAGCTCATGTTACCAGCTCCTCAAACTTTCACTGAAGTTACAAAATTGATTCATTTTAAAGTGATTGCATTACAAAGAAAATGAAATTCTATTGAGGCAAGCTGGACTCCTCCACCTCTGCTTTTGACTCAGTCAAATTTTTGCTTCAAAAGAAAGAATCCCTTTCTTTTATGCACTTAAAGAAAACAGTGTCTCCCTCTGGGATTTCAAAAATCTGTGTTTTAAATAAATAMKTSAYTAARCAGAGGAAAGGAGAGCAAACATGASAAATGMCCAGGCTGGAATTAACAGATAAAAAGGTTTATTTACTTACATTACCAAATGTGAATTGCCTTCCAGAATTAATATTAGACCTTTAACCAGAATTCAGCTCCTCAGAGAAGGAAAAGGACAATGGCTCTGTGTCTTCTGAAGTGACCAGACTCTGCTCACTTTGGCTCTGCCAAAGGAGAAAGTGATGCCCAAGGATTCCACATTTGTGTAGCATTTATTTAATATATGAAGGGAATCAGTGTGAAAGAGGACTCAAATTGTAGGTACTGACTGTGAATAAACCCTTCTACATCGTTGCTAAACAGAGCAGAATACCCCAAAGCTGAAATAATTATTAAGGAGATTCATTAAAAGAAAAGCCAGAAAAATGCATGGCCCCAAAAATATTTGTTTTTAAAAAGGAAAACCTCTTTCTCTCTGTCCATCACATAAAACAATTCTGAAAGATTCCATACTMGCAAAGGTAAAGTTCTTTATGCTTTATAACACTGTAAATGTTACCAGATCTCTGAAATGTCATGGGAATGTAATTTTAGATGAATCTRAAAGATGCAGTGGCATTTCCAAGAGTCCTGACTGTCCTAGCAATAAATCCATAAATGGACTTCAGGATTAGTTATTGCAGTGTCTATAAGTGGCCTGACACCTTCTTAAATTCGAATTTTGCATCCTGATCCTGACACAGCACAGAACAGAAGTTTAGGGTTCCAGAGGTGCTGCCAGGGAGGTCCACAGGGTTGGTGTTAAAACCATTGGCAGTGAAAATTTTGGGCACATCACGGATTTTGTGCACTCTGCCTCTCCCCAGGCAGGCATCTAGACTTCTTTATGTTGAAAAGGTGGCAGAAAATTAACAACAAGGATCAAATGAGCAGGAAGTTTGCATTCAGGACATGAAGAGTGCATAAAGTTAGACCTAGGGGATGTGAAATGCTCCCACCTCCACCACTTGAGAAAATTGCCAGCAATGCAGAAATGCAGTTGAGCTGCCAAAATAGAAACACAAAGGAGAATTCTACCCCTCAGACCCAAATATTTTACTTTCTATCTCTTTCCACTTAYGAATTTTCCTCATTGTGTGTAAATCCCACAGCAAAATGAGGATTTCCCAA
>NW_026624074.1:158136-163572 GCF_030028575.1 Malurus melanocephalus | reverse complement strand
CTGGGAGTTTTTGTGGGAGCTGCTCTTCACTCTGTTCCAATGAAATTACCCCAATTTTGTGGTGAGTTGAGATGACTTTGGTGTAGACCCTGCTGTCCACAGAGCCGAGGGACAGGTGGAGCTTAGGGTTAAATTCACTTTAAACCTGGCTCAGAATTATTACTGCTAGTAAAGGCATCAGGATGATAAAAATCACCATTTTAAAGATAATGCTTGTTCAGAAACCCTCACTGCCAGAGAGAACCAAAAAGCTGAGAAAAAAGCTCAGCAGTGAGGTGCCCACATTTTGGCAACAGACAGACCACCACAACTAAAGCAAATTTCCCCCACCTCAGCCTCAATCCCTGGGGCAACACATATTTCTGACCTGAATCTTTCCCTTTTCTCCTTCTACATCCCTGAAAAGCCTTCCCAGAAAGCTTCACCCGAGGTATTTGCATTTCTAGGAAATGTTTGGCTTCACCCCTCGMTGTTTCTTGCCAGCAGCACACACCTAAAATAATTCCTGGCCATGTATAAAGGCTCTGTGTAAGCAATATGAATTAAAAACTTGTTTTTTCTAATATAGGTACCTCCATTCAGGACACTGAGGACACATTCATGGACTGCACACCACACAAGCATTTGTAAAAAAAAAAACAATTTAAGGTTGTTTGAAACCACAGACCCAGCTCTGATAGATGTTGCAAGGAAAACCAAGGGTTAGGAGCTGCWGGAAAATGTCCACATTTCTATTAGAAAGCTGGTATCTTCTTTATTATTCAAAATAATGAAAGAAAAATTCAATAATATTCATAAAGGCTGAGATTTTCAGAGAGGCCCAGCTGAGGTTTCTCCCTCAGCAAACCCCAGCCAAAAAAAAAAAAAAAAAAACCCAACACTTGAATGCAGCTGAATGACAAATATTGTGAGCTGGGGTTTTGCCATTTACCTCAGAGGATCCAGCAGTGGGCACAAAATCCTCAGAAAAACTACTACACCCTGCCAGTTCCCTGCATTTATAAGGTACATTTTCAGTACGAAGAGCAAAACACATAACCCTAGTTATTTTAATACCTCCATTTCAAATATTGAGACAAACAGACCTTTTAAGAACAAGCACAGGGAGGAAAGCAAATATCACCCAGGCAGCTTGCTGTGAGAAAAAAAAAATGTGAGCTGACCTGAAAAGAGCAAATTCACCATGAGCAGGACATGAATTTGGGCACTGCAATGACACAGTCCTCATTATAGTGACAAGAGATAATGATAATTCCACCATAAAACTTTATTTTTGATGGTCTGGACCCCAAAAAAAGCTTCCCAGTGTGCCATAAATTGGTGGGCAGATGTTTTACTGCAAGTTGCTGACCCGTTCCTTTGCATCTGGAGAGAACTTTCACGCTTGCATAAAGAGGAGATCTTGCTTAAAACTCAACTTTTATTGTTGCAGGTAATTTATATTTTAATAGGACACAATAAATAGTAGAAAATTAGTTAAATAGAGATCAAATAAAGATCCTGGCAACCTCAGATAGGTCTTGTTGAAGCAGCAGCAAAGTTCCCCTACGCTGAGCTTTCATACCATGAAAAGATGCACATGTCTAAGAAAACCAAGTAAATTTTGTTGTAATCTTTTTTCCCTTTCTTTTTTTCTTGCCTTTTTCCTTTTCCCCTTAGAAGAAGGCAAACACAGATGGAGATCAGCTGAGAATGACGACACATCTGCCAGGAAATATCTCGATGCCAGTCCAGCTAGGAATGACAGAAAAGGAACAGTTTCCTTAGCAACCAGGAGAAAGTTCTGAGAACATTTCCCCCTGCTCTGCCCTTCCCCAGCTCAGTCTGCCACCTGCCACTGGTGGGTTTAACATTTTATAAGGTTCAGAYGGGACCATTCCTGCCAGTAAAAATTTTTTTACCTTGTAAAATGGTAAAAAAGTTGGGAGAGGGGTGGCAGGGAGGGAATCCACCCTGAAAGGGAGGGGGCACACCCTGGGATGAAGAAAGAAGGAGTTCTCTGGTTGATCAGGATGATCCATACTTGGCTTTTATGAAAAAATCTGCTTTTCTAGGTGAGGAAACTCCTCTGGTTTTCCAAACCAAACCAAAACTCTGATTTTCCAAACACCAGATCCCTCCTCCACGAAGTTTTGACTCTCCCCCAGGTGTTGAATCTCTTCTGCTCACCTGCTTTTGCAGAGCAGCTCAGCTGCTGTTTCTTCCCTTTTTGTACAGCTGCCACCATAAAATAAARGAAATATCTGCAGCTTTTTATGTTTTCAAAGGTCTAGCCAAATGTTTATCCATGCACATGGTCTTTAGGTTCAAGTATGTTCCAAACTTTCCTGGAAACTGAACCACCTTGGTTTGAGTTGCAAGGAGTGGCAAAAAGGGGTGGAGAGGAGACAACAAATGAATCTTATCATCAAAACTTCCCCACTTTCTGGAATAAAAATAATATTTTTATATTATAGCTTCAATTCTTTTTTTTTTCTTTTTGCTGCATCCGAACCTCTTAACTCCTTTTACACTTTCTCTGTTTCAGCCTGAATGCATGAATTCAAGTTGCCCCACACATTCATTAAGCCTTCTGCTAATATATGAAAATATTTCATTTCCTCCACTAAAAAACTTGGTGAAAAGCCTATGTAGTACAAGTTATTTACCAGATATACATGACATTTTGATGAGGGAAGTCATGCAGCTTTTGATGAGCAGTGCACGCTAATGTTGGAATTCCACAGCAGCTTGATCCCTTTGGWCAGGGAACACAAATAAATTGAAATTGCTGGCCCACAACCAGCAGGGAATTACTCTGCTCTTCCTCCCTTCTGAGAATTTAAAGTTGGTTGTATCCTTCCCAAGAAACACTACAAGGGAAGCACCCTGTGTGAGGAAGGTGTAATTTTAGGGATGCAAAGATTTAAGGTTGAGGAAAATGCTTTCCAGAGCTCTAGAAATTACCAGATTCTGTTAGTGCTGCCAGGAATAACCTGTGGAAATGAGATGTAACTCACCTCACTTACTCTGTTTTCACACCTGACATTTGAAAATTTTACACAGAGCAACAATTGCCATTGCAAAACCCAAACTGAGCTTCCTCTTTGAGCTTTAAAAGTGCAGCATCCCACACAGTGGGGTAGCACACTGCAAGTGGAGTGAAAGCCTCATTGAATTACATATATTTAAAAAAAAAAAATAAATAAATAAAAGCCACAGAAAACACCGAAACTTATTGGTTTTAATCACACAGCAGTTTTTTGCTAAAATATCCTCATGCTTCTGAGAGATGCCAGAATGAGACATGAATATATAAAGAGACAAGATAGGGATCCCTCTTGACTTTAAACCATCTGTGATGAATTTTTTTGGAAGCTGGTTAGGTGATTATATCCCTGGATGCTTTAATCACAGCGGTGTTCTATCACACACATTTTCTGAGGCATCCACTTGGAAACACTGAATCTCATCTGTCCCTAATTGATCAATCTACAGAGCCCCTCAGAAATACTCACACCGTGTCTGTCGGGCTTTCAGAGCTCAAATGATTGGAAATTTTCCCAAATCCGTGCTCCAAACAGAATTTCCCCGACTGATGAAGTTCTGCAGGATCGCAGCTCTCAGGCTGAGAATGAATTCCTCCACTGTTGTCAGCWAATCAAGTGTAACACCAGGCACAATTTATTTATAAAAGTTCATTTATTATAGAAATTTATGTCATGCTGGCTTTGGTTGTATCAAAATGACTGTTTGCTTCAGAAGGGTTCATTTTTTCATGTGTGTCTGCAATGCTATATATGTCACTTTTATGAAAAAAAATCTGCTTTTTTTAGGTGAGGAAACATCTCTGATTTTCCAAACCAACCACAGCCTTATAAAACTGGACAGTTCAAACAGCAGGGAAAGGAAAAGAGCCTTTACTGTGCCCTTTCCTTTCCTCAGCCCCTCTTTTATCCCTCCTTCCTTTTTCTCACACACAGAGCAGTGATAGCTTTGAGAAAGTGAAAAAGCACAGATAAGGAGCACAGCTGAGCTTGTGAGGGAAGTAAAATTAACATTGATTGAGGTAAATCAATCAATCAGAGGGAGAAGGGAGATGAACTGTCTGAAAGGAAGCAGCAGTGGAATGGGAAATGTGCTGGAGCTCAGGAACAGAGGAGATGCACTCACAGAGCTTTTTTTTTGGTCCCACAGCAGTTAATGGGAATTTTGAATTCGAGAGTCAGGATATTACCCATGTCATTTAAATAGCAACTGGCAGATGTTTAATCTGCAGATGGAAAGAAAATTAGATGAAAGATGAGAAAATAATGGCCCTGTAGCTGTGTAACAGTGCAGAGCTGTTCATCACTCGTTCAGAAGCCAGAGCTGCTATTTTGGATTTATTTTGAATTTATTTTGGTTGCATTTGGTCTGTTCCAAAGRCAGTGACCTGATTATTAATCACACATTCAAACAGGGGGAAGATGGACTCACTTTAGGTGACCAGCTATTCTCACCATATCATAAGAGTGTGAAAATTACAGGAACCTTTTTGTCCAAAAAAGAAAGGTAGCTGTAAAAAAAAAAAGTACACTTCCAGGGCTATACAGGTATCAGAAAACTCAATAAAACATAAATACACGTATGAAAGTGAATGACACTTATTAAAGTTGAAATAAAACACAGCAAATAAAAGGTTGAGGGGAAATAYTTCCATGTCACAGCCTTCTGAAAACCCATGGATTACTTTCCACTAAAGTTTTTTGCCAGTGTTGCAATATTTATAAAAACTCCTTGAACAGCGTTCCACAAATACTGTGAAAAATTCATATGTTATTGCCCATCACTTCTTCTCTTTCGCATTTTGGATGAATTTTTAAGGCTCTCCCTTGTAGAAAAAAAAAAATAAATAAATAAAAAAGGTTAAAAGACAAAAGAAACTGTAAGTCTCAGATTGAATTGAGCACCTCATCACATTATATACTTCTGCATCATTTTATATCCCTGATTACTCTAAAATTCCTGTTCTCCCACAAAATAAAATTAATAATTGTGAAGTAAAGGTAACATGCCAGTAACCCAAAAATCTTCTCACACTCCCATGCCTGAGTTGATCCAAGATCATTTTATTTTGGAGCCTAACTGAATTAGCAGATAACCTTCTAAGGCAACCAAAAATAACAAAAATCTGTGTGGAACAGCCTCACAAAAATGTCAACAACCCTCACTGTGCTGGAAAACRCATCCCAGGAGCACAGGGGATCCTAAAAGAGTCATTACAGAGTAAACAAGGAATTAATGAATAATGGAAAGCCTGAACAAAAAAACAGAATGCAGGCAATTACAGTCCAGATGCAGCACAGGGGAGAACAAAGCAAACACCACAGAACCGAGTTTACTGAATTCACTGCAGCTCTTCCCAGCAAAGAGCAAWTTCTCCTCTATTGAAAAGGAAGGGCTCTTAACAAAGGG
>NW_026624074.1:150634-157865 GCF_030028575.1 Malurus melanocephalus | reverse complement strand
AGCTTCAGATCCAAGGTTTTCCAGGCATGATGAACCATCCTGGAGAAACATGGTCACCAGCAGGAGCTTTCTTTAGGATTCTGTTTAACGAGAGCGTTGCTTGGATCAAACTCTAAAAGATCTGCACTGTTTTTTTTCTGCAGGTAAAGCCAAATGCCAAGAGGAGGAAAAAAAAACCAAAAAAAATCCCAGAAGTTACAGAATCTCAGTTCAGTAGAGATAAGCAACAAAATGTTTTCTTTTTTTCTTTTTTGCTTTTTTTTTGCTTTTTTATGGGTTTTTTTTTTCCACACCACTTATGCTCAACACTTCCTCAAGAGATTTCCAGAGCTTCCTCCTCCAAGTCAGAATGGAACACCACCCAAATAAACCTCTTTATAATTAATCAATATCACTGCTTTAAGCTTTTTCAAGGACACTGCACTCCAGGTTAAACAAATATTCCAAAAAAAATGAGGAAAAATTAATTGAAAGTACAAAGCTTGAAGGGTATCCCACTTCTACCTGACTCCCTTCATATGTTCTGAAATAAAGAGAATGCCTGCCAGGTTCAGCAGCAAAATGCTGATGAAAGGCATGAAGAAAATAAAAAATTAAACTGCCTGAGGAAAATTGGCCTTTGCCCTAACTGTAACATGTACAAATCTAAAGAATGCCTACTCAATTCCATCCCCAACCCTCTTCATAGCAGAATTCTCCTGTGCCCACCATTTCGGTCAGTTGCATTTTCATCTGAATTTCTCAAGCCTCACTAATAATTTGCATATGCCACATTTAAGTATTTTAATTAGACTTGTAATCCTAATAGACAGCAAAGCATCATTACAAATTATCCCCTTAAACAGTGTCCTCCAATCCATTTTACCTTTTTTTTATAATAATCTAACCACTTCAGAAATTAAAGGGATTTTTTTCTGCTTTTCTTTTGGTGACTATGAGGTGTAAATCAAAAATGTGAATTCCCCTGATTCTCTGCACTCCATGATGGCACCACTGAAATTCTGCAGTCATCMCACTTCTCCCAGGTTCCTCCAGAACATTTCCTGATGTTCTGTCAGGATCTCAAGAGGCTTTGAGTGGATTCTTCTCACACTTTTAAAATACCCAGTCTAAAGYGCAGGCACCAGTTTAATTTCTGAATWAMCCTTCACAAWAAGCAATTARACATTCACAGATATTAAATTAAAATTTYTGAATGTTTAAGAAGTAAARGTATGTAATTTATCTAGTATTTTTTTGGCAATTGTGCCACTGGCTTTTTCAGCTTCATTCAGAATTGGTAATTTCACTTGAAACCAGACTTTTATATCAGTAACTTGATACACATAACTGGTAACACAGGAATTAGAGAGCCCATGTGAACTTGTTTGGGTTAAGTACCAATAAAAGTGCTTTAGGCAACCAGAAAACCTTGAAGCTGGAGATTACTGAGCCTGAGATTATTTGAGAAGACACGCTGTTAAATCGAGACCCAGAGGGCATTTTTCTTTGATCAGGTAAAATAGGCAGTGAAGAGGACCTTGGAAAAAAAACGTGGTTTCCTTTTCAGTGCAGAATGAGGCCCTGAGAGCTGCTGACATCAAGCAGATTATTTCATTGAGAGTGGCACTGTACACAGAAAAAAAAATAAAAATACAACACTTTTCTTGAGAGTCTGTAGCAGCACAAAGTACATGAGAGATGATAATTATATATTTAAGGTAAGATCACCCTTTGAGAAAAGCATTAAAGAACTGGATTTCTTGGTAAGACTGCAAGCTGTTTGTCTAATTGCTTGTGCTTCTCTTTCTTTTTTTCCTGGTTTTTTTTTCAGTACAAGATGATTAAATGGAAAATCGAGTATTACCCATCGTCAGCTGCTTCTAAATCCCTGTTCAGCTCCCATCAAATGACAGRGCAAGCTTTGCCTCCTTGAAGATTTTTTAAATAGTACCACTGGTCTTTGATATTCCAATTTTTATTGAAAAATAATTCTGKTTACCCRCAGTAACTACATTAACTTAGATCTGAAAGATGGAGGCCATAAATTGTTGTTACACAAAAAAAAGATGCACTTAATAGAAAAAAACTTTGTGGAGTCTTCTTTTTATTCACTATCAGAGTCCCAAAGGACCAAATATGTCCCTGKTGATAAGGCTATTAAAAAAGACATCAATAATTGTGCTGTACTATTTTTAAGGGCTATAAATATATCTTATTTGACAGAAGAAGCTTGGTCTGACCTGCATGATCAAAACCCAGTTGTTTCACCATTCAGATTTCTGCTGCTGGCTCAGCATGTAGAAATTTATTTACTTTTACCCCAGAAAGAGTGAATTTCCTGATTTTGATAAAACCTTAAAGCATCAGTGTGGGCTTCTTCTTCTCATCTTACAATTTATTTTTCTGTTACTTACAGCACCATGAGATGTCAATTGATTTTCTCATCTGGCAGTTCTGAAATATTAAAGCCAGCCTCTTGGAAACAAAACAAAAGGAAAGTGGTACAATTACCATAAATAACTGGAGTAAATATTAAAGTACAACTCACCTTTSGGGGAATTGTGCATTAGTTCTGTGCTCTTTGTAAGGGTTTTAGGTGATAGAAACCCAAAATGTGAGGGAAGATTGAAGCTATAGCAGAGCATTTTTGTCTTGGGGATTCTTCTAAATGCTTTGAGTGAGGAGTTAACTGCTCATAAAACAAAATATTAGTATRGGAGGAAAAGTCACAGCTCCAGCAAAGGAAGCAGTGCAGAAATCACAATGTAATTTAGGAAACTAAAAATGTATTTTTCATCCCAATGGCAACCCCAGCCAGGGATCCAGTTAACCAGCAGCAGTCTTGGTGAACATATCACCCTGCAACATACCACCCTTTCCTTTGATTCTTTATTTTTCCATATTTTTCATAGATTTATAGGATCATAGAGCATTTCAAGTGGSAAGGGACCCAAAAGGGTCATTGAGTGCAGCTCCAGATACTGCACAGGACATTCTGACAATCCCACCTTTGCCTGAGCCCRATGTTCAGACACTTCTCCTATCAGGCTTACTTTCTCTTTGTTCAGAAATAAACAAAATTTTTAAAAATATAAAGTCTAGCAGCCTTTCAAATTTTTATTTCTCAGTGTAGCTTCTCCCCCATGGGTTTATTGTCAGGAGGTCAATGATGTTGATCACCTATCTCATCTCAGAAGAAAATTTAGCATGCTTTTCAGAAATCATGTTAATAAGGGGATAAGTAACTTGGATATTGTCAGAAATTATTTTAACATTCGGTGTTAACAATAGACAAGAATTTTTTTAAAAATAGTTTATAGTTTACACTAATAGAATTTGGTTGAGTAGTTCAATTGCAGTAGGAAACACCGATCAAGGGGAAAAAAAATTCCAGTCCTACAACTGAGCTACAAATGTGTAGAAAAGAGGGAAAAAACAGGCCTAATGCCATTTTCACATTAGAATTAACAATATGAATAAATGACATGTAAAATTCATATAAAGAAAAAAAATTCTTTCCTAATTATCTTTTTGTTGTTTCCAAAGACAGATAGATGATAGAAATATAGATAGATGATAGATGGATAGATGGATAGATAGATGTTAGATAGATAGATAGATAGATAGATAGATAGATAGATAGATAGATAGATAGATAGATAGATAGATAGATAGATGTCAAGTGTAATTAACACATCTGGGAAACCATAGTCCAGAAATTTGACAGAATTGGGCAATGCTACACCTGGTTAACCTACTTTTTTTCTGCAGCCACTTCTTTTTATTTACTTTTTATTTTCTTTTTATTTTCTATTTCTTTCCTTTCCCACTGTTCCAAGAGGAATCAGTAGTGCCACTGAGTCCATTCTTTCTTGCTTCTCACTCTTTATATTCCAGCTCCTTGATGAATTTTGTTTAAGTAAAATTCAACTCCCGGGAAAAGAAAAAGTACAAATGCAAGGAAAAAAAATGTGACAGGTTAAAAAAAATTTTAAGAACTCTCAGAGCTTTAAAGTTATAGCATATAACTGTCAAAGCAGAACACTGCTCTTGGATTATGCAGTTAATGCCGTGTGTGTGTGGTGGAGAACGAAACTGCTCGCTGTACAGCTGCTCTAGTTAACATCCAGCTCATCAGCAGGAAATKCCTTGTCCATTAAATACCTCTTTAGCTCTCTTTTGTCCAATTCAAGCAACAGCAGCATCTCTGACAGCCAGGTAATTCAGTTTCCAACAAGTGACCTCCCGAGGCCGCGCCAAGATGGTGAAGGAGGGGAGGCTGAGGGTGGAGGTTGGGTGGCTGGAGAGAAAAGGAAAAAAGAAGGAAAGACACAAATTGTCACTGATAATCTCTAAGAATGCTGGGCATCACCCATAGAATTATTCATCCATGTAAAAAGTGGATGTATGGATTGGGAAACTCATGGCATGGCTTGGATGTAACTCTTTGGGAGGCGTGAAGGAAATAAAATTAAGGACAACRGAGCGAACCTGCACTTCAAGGGTGYWATTTTCCTCCACTAAAGAAATTCTGGACAACCAGCTCAGATGCAGAAACGCAGATAATAAACGTACAGGGAGGCATGACAGATTAATTATCTGTGCAGATACTTTTGCTCTATTTAACAAAAGTGCTCGTGGCATTTTAATCGATGCGCGTTTAAAAAGACAAGGCTCCGTCCGCAGACTTTTCTTGCCCGCTAAGGCACAAATGATRGGATTTACTCCTGTGATTAGTAACAGCATCAAGTGCATTTAGCTCTTAAGTCACACTCACAAATAGACTGGGGCAGGAAGCAAACCTTCTACTAATGGCTTGGAAGTCTTTGTAGACTCTCCTGTCKGTGTGACTTACTCTGAAGAGGAGGAACAGTCCTGCAGATTATTCAGCAGCCCTTGGCCTCGAAGAATGCACAATTGCAAAACAACAGAGCAATGTTTTAGGATTTTAGGGGCTGATTTAGGATTTTATGACTGCAGGGGAGKGTCAGGACCTGGTTGTCTTTCATTGCCATCACTCATGCGTTGGGGGACATTTGCAAAAACAAGCACATAAATGATGGCTCTTGATTTTTCTAAACACACGAGCTCTGAGACTGTCCAAATCCAATTTGTGATTATGTTCCAGTCTCAGGGAACCCAATCTGAACTACTCAAAACAGCAAAAATGATTCCTTGAGAACAATTCCAGGCACCACGAAGAAACAAATCCTCATTTATACTAAGTACTTACTGYGCACTTTGGAATTTTTCCTAAGCTAGTTAAATACCTTAATTGTTCACTAATTATTTGCCAGAAGAAAAGCAAAATGCCTGAGAGAAATTATTCATAATAAACAATTCAGCCAGAGCTTTTAAAGTGCTGCAGTGCAAGTTCCTTGTTCAACACCTGAAGTGTTATTTTAATAACTAATGCCTTGGTACTTACATTTAAAATAATTATCCTGCTCCCCTCCATTCAAAAAGAGAGCAYTTCTAGGGTGTGATGTATTTAATTTTGAGCAGACAGGTGATTTTTTCATARTCCTCTGGTGTCTAACTTGACACAGACATTTACTGCAGCCTTCTGATGCCCAAGGAGATGCACASCCTGTAAAGGGTACAGATTTTCTTTTTTCTTTCTTTTTTTTTCTTCTTTTTTCTTTTTCTTTTTTCCTTCATTTTTCCCAGACAATCTGTATTAATCCAATAGAAAATTCTAACTAAAGGCCAAATCTATTAAAATTAGCCATAGCCAAATGTGACCCTTCAAATAATTTTAATGGAAAAAACCCTCTGTATGTCCTTCTCCAAGCTTTCTAGGAAAAACCTTGGGTTTGGAATTTTTTTTTGTGGTTAAAAGTGCATTTTGTAGTGTACTGTCTTCCCATAGGCCAGAATAGAAGATAACATATTTGGTGAACGGGGGAAAAAAAAAAAAAGAAAAGCAACAAAATAAAAAATTACTTTGGAGCAGTCCACCTAAAAGAAAGGGGAAAAAAGTTTATAATAATTAATTATGTGACTAAAACTTGCCCATGTAAATCATGCAATTGTAACACTGCTGTGCTTTAATATCCCACAAATCATGGAGAACACTTCCCCTTTTAGGCAGGGGGGGAAGAAAAGCACAACAGGTACATTTTTGTATTTATTCTGTATGACAAATAGAAGCAACTTGATGTTTYTTTTGCCACCTTCTTCTCTGTCTAAATTCACTTTCAGTACAATAAAATTCCATTGTGAAATGGAGCAATGTTATACAGCCAAAAATAAATACATAGTAATGAAAGTTTTCTGTTTTTATAAATCACCCAAGGTGGATCATTTGCTGAAGATTTACTAAGCCAATATAACTTTATCRATTTAAAGAGGACAAGATATATTTAAATAATCCACTTTCTTGAAATATAGTTGGTTTTCATTTCAAACTTTCGAAGTCTTCTCACTTCTACCAARACTTTTATTTATTTTCCTTAACATTTTGTGTTTCCTCTTTCCTTTTTCCCTGTAATTCTAAATCTTCCAGCATCCAAATGAATCCATTAAAAAAAGCAATTCAAGTTGACTCTTTCCATCCTGCATTATCCACATTTGCCTCCTCCAGATTCCAATTTATGATCCAAGGAGTAGCTGTAATGAAAGTAAGAATTTTTTCTTTTAATTTAGAGGTTGTGTATTCTGTTCCAAGCACTATTTCTAGAACAGATTCATGCATCAAAAATTCACAACAACAAGAATATAAAATTGCCTTGGGATGACTATTTCTAGGGCACATTCAAGCGTTAAATTTGTTCATTACAATAAGAAAATGAAATTGCCTTGGAACCCARCATTTAACTATTTTTAAAACTGTCCTGTTGAGGCAATGTGCAATAATCCCCTTTTGTCTCTTCTATAAAGTGAATTATATTATTTAAATAATTTTCAGTTTCAGTTATATTTCACTCTTGGCAACAGTGTTGATGTTTTTTTAGGTTGAGGTTCGTATTTTTCCTTAAAGGAGTGCTTTAAAGCCCTTGAAAATCCACAGAAATCTTTTCATTGACTGCAGAGCACTTCAGGTCAGCTCAAACATCCTAAGTCTTCCTTGAAAGAATCTTCAGAATTCAAAAAAAAAAAAAAAAGTACATCATAATGATTAGAAAGTCCCTGGACTATTTTTTTTTTTAATCCACAAGTAAAAGATGCCTGTCTGCACAGYTATCTGCAAATTAAGATATTCCCAAAGCAATTTCAGCACAGAAAAGTTTAAGAGCTACAGAAAATG
>NW_026624074.1:132271-150296 GCF_030028575.1 Malurus melanocephalus | reverse complement strand
ATTTCCAGTGATTCTTAAGATTTTAAATCATGTATAACTTACAAAGCTGCAATGGTAACCATAGCATAAGATGCAGCTGGTAATAAAAATATGAATTTGAAAATGATAAATTGAACTGGAACGTGTCATTTCCTCAGTAGTACAGAAGTGTCCTGGTTTCAGTATCTTTTTTGCTCCTGGACCAGATTTTCTAATTGCTGCTAAAACTGCCTCAACTGCAATTTCAGGGGATTGGTTTGTTGACAATGCCAATTTTAGTCAGCTGTGGTATCACTGGCAAAATACGTGCATGCTATTAATAATTAGACCACTGATAAATTTTTATCATTTTAGAGTGTTTTTTTTTTTTTTTAAATTATAACTGACAAATGTCTTCTATGAAGTGTAGAAGGCATAAACTAAGTTTGAGGAATTAYTCAGAAATCTTAAATGACTGCACCACTGAATATGTATAGTGACTCTAGACCTGGAAATTCAGAATCTTCAAAAGATGAAGTCCCTCTGGGTCTCCTTTGCAGTTTTTGTACTTAGAGCTCTCTGGTTTTGACTACTTAAACTTCAAACTCCCTTTTTAACTTTGTCACTCACAGTCTGTCCAGGCTGTTAAACCTGCTCTGAAAAAATGCCAAAAAGGCATTTTGGCCTTTAAAAACAATGCCAAGCAAGTGCTCCCCTGAATTTTTTCACCTCCAAATAAAAAGCAAAGAGCAGCTTAATAYTGGGCTAAATGTTCAGTTCTCCCCTCTGTACAAAAACTGAGTCATAAAACTGATGGCAGCGCCACAGTTAGAAACACAACGCTGCCTCTGGCAGAAAATAACATTTCTGTTATTAGTATTTCTTAATTCTCATGGTACACAGGCACAGGGAAAGGGAATGGGCTTTGCTGCCTGTCAACCCCCTCACTTACAGTGAATAATAGAAATATTATTATTATCCAGAAATATYATTWTTATCCAGWAATATTCCCTCAGAGTCAGGATGAGCTTTGGAAGCAGAGCAGCAGCTCAGCTCTGGTTGTCCCCAAACAATGCAAAAACTGAAAAGCCACTGTGGGCTCTCTCTGATGGATGAAACAGGATTTTGGGTGAAAAAAAAAAAAAAAAAAAAAAAAAAAAAAAAAAARARRGAATKATYATCTTCTTTCCAKCAGCAAAYCTCTTGTTTCTCCCTGCCAGGAACCTTGCTAGAACTGGAACTATAATGGAATTATAAACCTTCTCTGAGTACTTTTAACTTCTGCACCTGAGCAGAATAAATGTAAATGAAAACTCACATTAAGAGGATATTGTCAGATATGTGCAGACTTTCAGAGCTCCTGGTGAATGCAACGAGAAATACCCACTACTTATTAATAACTATGATTTTGCTTATGCTATTTTTATGTTGAGAAAGAATTTCAGCTTCACATGGATGACATCAGAATTGTATATATATAAAAACTCAGGAAGCAGTTAAATTACAGTATCACAATAGAATTAATTTCAATAAAGGCAATAAAACTGATGCTGTTGAGAATTTTCAAACTGTGATTGTCAACAAAGCAAGAACTTGCAGAGATTTCCTAATTTGCTCTTTATTGAAGCACAGTTGATACTGATTTGATAAATGCATAAATACTTGCTACAGTGAAATAATATTATTTAGGAATAGAGAAATACAGACTGCATGGCAGCCTTTGTGTAAAGCTTTCTTCTTTTGCCTTTATTACTTCAGAATGAGACAAATATGAAGGCAAGAGCCAGCAAACCAGAAAATGGACATCTTGAAGTCCTGACCTGACAAATTAATTTCAGTTTTTCCAATTCTGATGGAATTTCCTTTTTTTTTTTTTTTGTAAAGCCATACCTTACAGCCCAGGAGTACCACCTGCTCTTACRGAAGTCTGATTAAAACTAAAATAAATAAAACTTTTCAGGTTCTTCCACAACTGGTATCAGTGGCCACACTGACACAGGGAATGAATCATCCTCAGGTCACACTCATATTCCATTTTTACAGGGATTTAGCTTGGAAAAATTTTCACATAAAAGKTTCTGACCCTTCCCTTTGCCCCCTGAGGCTCATCACAGAGCCAGGACATGAGGCAAAAAGGAGCCTGGAACATTCAAAGCCAGAATGACAGTGGTTTTATCTTCTTTTTTAAYTTGTTCAAGCTGCTAAAGAAGGGATGATGCAGCTCCTGCTTGAAGTGGATTATTCACCAATCCAAATGGTTTCCAAGTTTTTTTGCATTCATCTGTGTTTGCCCCTGAAAGAACAAATTATACATAAAATATCTGTGTTCTGTAGAGATGAATTAGAAACACAGAGTGGGGAAACAGACATGAGAAAGAATGTTTATTTATTTAACAGCATTCCAAAAACCAAGTTGCTCAGACTCAATAACAGTCAGATTGTAGTACAGCTGGTGCTTTGAGAGGTTTTAGTTTCCTTTGATTTTTTATTTCACATTAATTGAAAGACATGATAGGCATATTTTACCTCATATTTTCAATCACTTTTGAGCAGATAAAATGGCTAAAKCTCTGCTTAAATTTCAGTGAAATTGTGGGCTAAATACTTTTATCTCTATCTGGAAAACCACAGGCATTGTCTTCATGGAGAACTCTACCAATATTCACATTTATAAATGCCTGAAGTTTTATTTGGCTGAACCTGTCATCCACATAGACCACATAGGATCCATCGCTAGGGATCAGATCCAGAAATGTCAGAAGTGAAAAATCAGAATTCCATGGCATCAACTGAAAACTTGATCATCAAGATGGAATAATTAACCTGTTCTGTCACTGGAAAGAAGTGCTGGAGGTGAGAGTTGAGACAGAAATTTCTGTTTTGTTTTTCCAATGGCCCTACGTCTAAAGAAAATTAGACCATGAAACTTTTTTCACACTGACTACAAAACASCCACCTGAAAGAAACTTTTAAACTCTTACAACCCCGATCTGAACCAGGCTCCAACTCAGAATCTGAAAGGAAAGTTTCTTCTCTTTGAGCAGACACACACCTGGTCTTTCACAAAAGTGGAATGAAAGGTGGTGGATGCAAAAGTAACAATTACATGACTGCAGCTGCTCTAATTCCTGTCCTATTTACATGGTGTGCAATTAATTATTTGCTAGCTACAGACAAAACAATACAGTGAATTATGCATTATTCTCAAAATGACAGTTATAATCACACATCAAAAATTAAAGTTGCAACTACGTATCACTTTCACCCTTTATTCATTTATTCCATGTCATTACTCATTTTTCTACATGCATTTTTCTGTCCAATCTTGTATAAGAAAATAATGTATATATAGGGACTTACACATRTCTTAATGGCAACTGTTTTATTTACAAAGACAAAAGCATGATTGCTGTCTGTATGAGTTTACATAAAGCTCATATTAATAGAAAATACATGGTCTATATCTTTGAAAACAGAGGTTGTTTAAAAATTTATAAGCTTTGTGATCCTCAGCCACTTTTCAATGATTATCTCATCTGTAATTCAAATTAAAGGTGTTCTAAATTATTATGGATCAAAACTGTGGGGTATCTTTTTCTTAAACTTTGTATCAAAGGTAATCATCTCCTAATGGTGTAGAATAAATGGTAAGTAAAATACATGAAGGTCTAAATTTTATTCAGGAAGGTGCCAAGGCTGAGCTTGAAYGAGTAACCTCGATCTCTTTAAAGAATTTTCTTACTTGACAGAAAACAAAAAGTGGGTATCAAAAAGTTAGGGAAAATCAGCTTACAAARTGATACCCAGTGGAAGCCCAGTGATCTTTTTGTATTTTGACGATTCCCAATTTCTCTGCAATGTCATAAAAAGAGAGGAAAAACAGTTTATTCTTTTGAAATTATTACCAAATGCACTGGGCCRTTAGGCAGCAGAGAAATGTCTTGCACAGGAACTCTGAAATGCTCCATTCTGTGCATCTGACAAGTTGCTCCAAAACCACAATTTCTCAAGAAGATGTTATGCTGGCACTGAGAAGGAGATTACTTTTTCCTCTCACCACCAATAATTCAGAGAAAATTTTCAGCACAGATAAAATAAGTGTATTTTCAGTTTGAGTTACTCAGAATGCTCTCCTGACATCAAAATAATCCTGTTCAACATTAAGGGGTTTTATGAGGATTACAGTTTCACTTCTCATGAAATTTCAGGGTATCATGCACTTAAATTCTGTTTCAGATWACAGAATCAAAWTCTTCACTGTAACAAGGCAAGCACCTGATATTATAAAAATCACTGTTTTCCACAGCATTTCCTGACAAGTTAACTGAAACCAGCACTTTAAMGGTTTCTGTTTTGCTAAATTACCACTCTCAAAAACAAGAATGTCTCACAATATTGAGAGGACTTGTGGTTGTTTTATAAAACCTGTCTTTCCAGTTTCTGCTAATACATCTCTACAAGAAGCAAACTCCTTTCCAAATGGCAATTTTCTCATGTTTGAAGAATTATATCTGAAATGTTGACATGCACCAAAGCTCCCTGTATTGCAGTGTCTGGCTGTGAAGGGTTTTGGGATATTTTTACCTTAGAAAACACAACATGACAATGAGTGAGATGCAAAAATGGACTGGTCCTGCAGTTCTAAATGTTTAAGCCATGTAAAACAGAGACAGGACAAATATGTCACTGTTTAGAGGTAAATCTCATATGTTGGTGGCTCATTCTATAAATCCACACCACAGATATGTCTCCTGTGATCTGCTCTTTATTTCCTTTGTCCTTTCCAAATCATTTCTTTTGCAGAAAATCAAGTGTCTCTGGGTAGAGCAGAATGACCCACAGGGGCGTCTAAAGAGTTCTGCCTCTTTTCCCGTGACTAATAAGCAATAAAACCCTCCAAAATCACCCTTCTCTTGCCATCACACACAAAAAAAATCAATCAAACAAACAAACAAAAACAACCAAAAAAAAAAAACCCACAAAAAAAAAGAAACAGGTGTTCTGTGTTTCTCTCCTTTGCTGTTCATTGTTCTCCACACTTAGAACTCCTGTCTCTGCCAATGTGAGAAAATCTCCTCACCAATATGTCAGATATGTTTTGGTCAAATTTCCTGAAAAAAAAAAAAAAAAAAAGAGAAGAGAAAGGCAACTTCTCGAGTTGTTAAAAATACCAACATTTCCCAGTGTCACCTTTATTTAACTCACACACACATATACTCAAAACAGTACACTACAAAATTCTGATATTCCAGCCAGAACAGCCAGACACACTTGGAATCCCAAAATCCCASATCAGGTTGGGTTGGGAGGGACCTTCAAGCCCATCCAGTGTCACTCCCTTCCACCAATAGGGACATTTTCCATTATCCCAGGTAGCTCCAAGCCCCATCCTGGGTTCGGTGTTAATGATCTTAATGGTGATCAGCTCATGGGACAGCGTTGGTGGGGAACTGGGAAAAATAAAGGCACCTTTTCCCATGTTTGACTGACCTGACTGATCCAAATTCCACTCCAGAACTGAAATTTCTCAATGGGATTTGTACACTTTTTTTTTCCTCTAAATAAGGATGTCGTTGACAGAGGCAGGGGATAGGATTCCAAACCTATGTGTGATTAGATGAGTAAAAATCACCCAGAAAGTGAYTCTTGTTCACCTCTCTTGCCCTCTTTCTTAAGGAATCAAACATGATTAAAGACTTGRTTTTATTCTCTTTGGACTTAAAATAAATTATTATAATGAAAGATCAATGTGCTTTACAAAATACAAAGAGTAATGACTTCATAGAGTTCACATCAATCTTGTGTGGTAGATTTCCTCCTTGAAGGCRTATTTCATTTAAACAGATTTCTAAAAATTGGTTCATGTAAGACTGGATCTATATGTAACATATCAGCCGCTAGCTCTATTTGAAAACAAGACAACAAAATCTTCAATGAAAAATAATAATTAAATATTTATGAGATTTCTTCATGCCTATTTCYTGTATCAAGCTTTTGAATCACCATTTTTCTTAGATTTTGTAGCCTTACACTTTATCATTAATAATCACCGAATACAAAAATGAAGTTTCTTCCTTGTCAGGAAAAGAAAAAAATAAACAAATAATCTACAAAGCCAATTAGCCAATCAACCAAAATCCCACTAAACAAACAAAAACAGACAAACAAATAAAAAACAAAAAAARATCTGAATTTAGATCATTGTTACTCATTTAGGAAGATGATTCAAGATGGGAAATATGTGGGAATTTTCAAGAACTGCACTCCTAATTTCCTTCAACACTCTGASCATGTTAATTTCATGTGCTGTAAAACTGATTAGTTAAACTGATTTTGGTCAAACTACTCCTAAGCAAAGTAAAATGTGGGAAATTCTGCAAGAGGTCCTAAATAACTTCAACAGTGTGTCTGTTTTCTGCTGTGCTCTTTTCTACCCCTGCATTTCCAGTGAGAGCTGAGGGTTTGATGGATGTGGCAATAGGAGGTTAAAAAAAAAGGAAAAAAAAAAAGGGAAAAAGGAAGAAAAGCAAAATTTTGAAATTCTATTCAATAGCTCCTGCCTTTAGGCAAATGTAACCATTGTCAAAATACACATTTTATCAGGAAAGAAGTCACCAGGCTTTCATCAGCAAGGTACTAACTGTCCTGGCTGGAGAAGTGGAGTGTTTTTGTTCACAACTGAGTTTACCATGGATAAAGTAATTTCAGTGACTTTATATCCAGCAGGAAAGGACAAGACTTCATAAATTTTCATCTGTARTTTCTAGAGAATCATTAAAGGCTCAATTGTCAGGCTCTAAATGGGGGAAAGTGATTTCCCACCCCCAAATACCTGACAATTACAAGATAATGGTTATCCCAACAAAATTCCATTGTAACAAAAAGGTGCCAGGGAGGACAGGAAACGCTGTCAAAATTTAGGRAAAACACTGCAGGCCTGATGAAAGAAAAGAACAGGTACAACAATCAAAAGTTTCATCTCTTCTGATTGCCACAAATTCATTTTCTATTCACCTGGCAGTAACTTGCCCTGCAAAGGGGCAGAAGAGCTGAATGGAGCATTCATTCCTCTTTACCACTGGAATCTGCTCCTTGCAGCGATTTCTAAAATTCCCTTCCTGAATTTTTGCTTTGCAAAGGCCAAGAGAGTGTGCAAACMTTTGTCCAATGGAAAGCAGCCAAAATATACTCCTGTAGCCAGTTTGCATTCATTTGCTGCAAAAATGTTATTCATTTCTCATCTTCTCAAGTGGTACGTGCCAGTGAGGGGAGTGAGTAGGATTAGTCCAGCATGTATGAATTAATTTTCATAATTAACACAGTATTTGAATTCTTAATCCTGTATGCTTTTTGGTGCTGRAAAGTTCTTAAGGCATTTATGAAAAACATTTGGCAAGACTTTGAGGGATACACTTCTAAGAAATGGATAGCACAGTGATATGCACTTTTCCAGAGATTCTTTTCTTCCAAATTCTTTTAATTGTGCAAAGAGTGGATGAATGTTTAGCRAGTGGTTCCTTTAAAAGTAACTGGAAGGACAAAATGAGAAGTTCTCACTTGAGTTAGAAGAAAGTATGTATCAGACAAACCAAAATCTTTAAAGCCTGACACAGTCATGATCTTTTCTAAGCAGCAGAAACTGAAAATTTGATTTAGATTATATTTGAACATTAAAAAAAACCAAAACGGTAGTTCTAAATAATTTGCATTATAAACTTGTGGCTATAGTTAATTATTTTGATTAGWTTAGTGAACAGGATTACCAGATAGTTAAAATACAGTTTCATTAYGCACTAAATCAAAACAGATGAGAAATATCAACTCTGAATATTGAATTATTGCAGTATTCCTACTGGTATCCAGGAYACCAGATGCAGGTGTCTGAGTTACCTCCCCTAAAATTGGCATCATTAGAGGATGCCACATGTTTAATGCAATGTTTTTCAGCTGTAACACATACTTATTTCTAATTATTACAGCAATATATTGGACTGCTAATGAATTAGGGGAGGTATTGAGTGATAGTTTTATAATTGAGGGTTTTGCTTCACTTTACAAGGCCTCCYTGCAATTTCTCTGTCTTTTTGTTAGTAAGCACAACTTGACAAGTGTTCAGCTTTTACATCAAGAATTTTTTCCATTTAGTTCAGGAGGTGGAGTATTCCTTTGAAATTTACTTCTACTATTATTAAGTCTGCATTTCCATCTTTGTGCTGTCTTATGATTCTAAATTTCAATTTCTTTTGGAGGGTTATTCTGAGAGTAAATTATCTAACGAAGAACATGTCTTATTATAAAAGTCCAGTGATTTCTCTCTCACAATCCACTGTTCACACCTTTTTCAGGCAAAAACTGCTAATTGAGGCAACCTACTGTGGAGCTGAAAGGGCTGCAGCCGGATTAATCAACTGCTGTGCTAATGAGCAATTCAGCTGTGAGAACTTCACTCTCTCCAGTGAGGAAAGGCCAAAAATTGGATTTGTTCATCTTGGAGAAGAGAACCTTTGCGGTGACCTAATTTTGGCCTTCCAGCACCTGAAGGGTCTACAGGAAARAAGGAGAGAGATTTTTACAAGGGATGGAGGGACAGGACAAGGGCATATATGTATAAGTACCAGAAACACCTTAAAAAATGCTGTTTATTTGCACCAAAAATAAATTTTAAAAAATAAATAAAATAAGAGGGTATATTTTTTTTTTAAAACACTTTTTGGTCATATTATTTCTCCATTAATCTCTGCAAAACAGGTGATAAATTTCACAGACTGGAAGGGACCTTTCTCTGCTTCACTTCAACAACCAGTTAAGTATCACAGAATCCAGAGGGCTGTGTACTGTTGTGGGATAACCCGGAAAAATTCAAATGCATGAAGGAATCTGCCAAAAATGGCACACCAGGACAGGTAAGAATAAAGAGATTAACAGCATTAATGCTTTGTGCCATCTTAATTCTTTTTCAGACTAAATGTTTTGTAGGTAGGGCATAAAAACTGTCGAGGTATTGGTGTGAATAACTCTAGGAGATTACAGAGGAGGGAACTRTGCCTAAAGTCAATGAACAAGAACTGAACTTTGCCAAAACCCTGACAGCAAAGAGAAGCTCCACAAAGGCAGGAGAAAATATTCTGGGGGCTTTCAGAATGGGCTGAACAGTTTCATTCACAACCAAACACGATTCACCAGGTCCTGCCACAGGGATTTTGCTCTGCTGGTTTGAGCAGTGTCCTGTCCAGCCTGCTGGACTGTGGGGACGTGTTCATTTATTTCCAGATGCTGTGCTTTTATTCTCCTTGGTAAGCTCTGCACATCTCTATCAATCCCAAGCAAAAATGCTGGATGCCAAGTCACCACAGGGTTTGTGTCAGCATTTGTTAAAAGCACTCTGTACACTCTCATTAATTTTACATGGCTGCGGTGTCACTGCTGGGGGAAATGCAAATGGCAGCACATGGCATGGCCCTGAGGGGAAACAAGGGAAACACTGCATATTTTAGTAATGCAGGATTCATTTTTTTACCTGCCTTCACAGACTTCTTTGCATTTCTCGATGTATGGAYGAGTTTCTGTGCCATTTCTTACCTGCCCAAGGCACTCCTCTATAGAAAGGATTGTTTACATATGGCTTATAAAGCTCTGATTTTTAACAAAAATGAAAGATATATTTTCATGGCAGGAGAATACTTTTGGAAAAATGTAAAACCCATAAATATTTAAAAAACAGCAGCAAAATCCTTCTTCCTGCTGCATCCATCCATGGAGYTTGGAGGAAGGCTCACACAGCATTTCAGTTCTAAAGCTGGTGCACTCTAAGCCCAAATTCCCTATTACATGGAATCCTAAAAACAGGATTAGACTGGAGCTGGATGAACATCCGACTTGATTTGTAAAGATAAAAGGAGCATTCCTCCTGTTTTGACTCTGATGTGGGAATCAGTTGCAGCTGAGGAGTTCTGTGGACAATTGATGYTCCCAGAGAGGAATTGCAATCGGGGCTGCTGGAGCACAAGGTTGATGTGATGGCAGGAGAACATCAGGAGGGGAGGATGAGCCAAACCTGCTGCTGTGATGGARCACATTTCTCCCAATGTCAGTTTGCTACAGCTTCTGCATTTTTCTGCTTCATTTTCACAGTATTCAYTCAGGATTCCTTCACCAGCAAAACSCCTGACCATGRAGACTCCAAYCTTGACAGATCCCATGGCCATAGAAAGTTGCTCTAAGAAATACCTGTGATAATTTTTCTGCCTGTGATAATTTGTCTTGACCCCTTKGTCTCAAGACCAGTGGCYTGGCACCATTTAAGCAGCACAAAAWTKGATRTATTTTCCAGAAACAACAATTCATTTATGTTTTCTTGCCTGATGTCAGCCAGCATTGATGGACTGCGAGAAATACAAGATGTACAAAGACCATTAAGTACAGAGGCTCAGCTTCCACTGAAAACCAAATATTTTCCTTTTTCTACTCAGCAGTCTCTCAAAATTCAGCAGTAGCCAGCTCCTTTCCCAGTATTCWACAGTTTCAGAAGTTTTCAGGGTCTTGTAGAGGTGTTTTTTAACAAGGGCTTTGATTCTTGATAGTTTTCATCTTGTCATGTACAGTACATCTCTCTTGCCCCCAGAAGAACAATACTAGGCACATATGATAGGAGGGATCATGCTTTTAACATCACTTATAAAAAAAATTAATAAAAAAAAAAAAAAATTAATAAAAAAAAAAGAAAAAAATTTCAACACTTCACTGAAACAAACCAAAAAAAAACCAAAGCCAAACAAAAACAAAAAAAGCAAACAAACATACAAACTACAATGCTACAGCTATAAACAAAAGTGTCTTGACAATTTTTCAGAATACAAAGCAAGTGAGCAAAGAAGCTCAACTAAACTTYATTTCTATTTACAGTGCCCACTTGCAGAGAAAAAAAAAGAAATAAAAATGCCCCCTAAACTAGGTGATCAAACAACACAAGGACTGTGTAATTTATGATAGCTCAGAGAAGCCAGGGCCACAGATGCTCCTTCTGGAACAGCTGAAAAGATAGCATATCTTGCACTAACAGAAATAAAAAGTTGAATGTGTTTTAATTTTTTCCAAACCTCTGGCTGGAAATAACACCCAGTGTTGGCTTTTTTCAATCACCCAGTGATTTAAATTCAGCAGGTGCCTTGAGGATGTGCTCAAGGGTCACTGCACCATGAGGATGCCCTGCAAAAAATGTTASAGACAGTGTGAGAAAACTGTGTTTCTTCATAAAAAGGAATGCATTTTGGATTTTGCATTTTGTCACAATGCATTTAGAGTAGAATTCCATTGATAAGAAAAGGAAAGTAACTTTTGTATTAATTACTCAGTAACCAGCACTGCACCATGCATGATTTGCACTGCMCAAGGTATTTTTCACAGTGACACTCTGGAAAGTATTCATGTGGATCAGTACCCAAAATAATAAATGCCAGGAGCACAAGGCTTTGGAAAAAGTTAAAAGATACTGAATTTAAAAGAATAGAATATATWACTCTCTCAGTATAGTACAAAATTATGATGTCAGGTTTGCTGCCATAAGATGTGGAGAGTAGGATTTTTAGAATTTAAAAAAAAAGAAAAAAAAAAAGAATAAGGCATAAGTAGATCTTGTGTGTGAAGATGATGTAATTTTTTCCCAAATTTTTTTTCTTTCATATTCAAGGTTTTCACATTAAAGATATAGCCCTTGAACAGTCATCCTACCTTCAAACATCAGCTTTTCCTCATAGGCTATCTAACATGGTACTTTCAAATTTTTGGCAAGTAATCATTTAAAAAAAAAAGAACTATAACCATACAGGAAACAGATTAAAATAAAAGTAATATAGAAAAAACATATTTTTTGTGCCTGGAAACATGCTATGAACTGATTTTAAAACACTGGTTCAAAAACTGCCTGCCTTTTCCTCTTTCTTCCTRCCCTTTCTTCCACTCCCCTACCCAGAAAACATTAAAAAGGGATGAGCACCCGCCGTTATAATGAGCAAATCTGGATATTTCTGGCTTTTCTTTAGGTATTTAAACAATTGTTTTGGGCTGAGTTCCAACTTTTCCTTTCTTGCTCATAACCAGAATTTTGGGGGTTATRTGAGTTGGAATCTCAGAAATTTTGAAGTTCTTTTTGTACAGCAAAGACTATATAAAAGTGTAAAACAAGTAAAAGTAAAGAGATAATAAAAATTTATTATTCCTTAAACAGGACAGAAACTGAAACTCRTTTTACTTGTATGATATTCAATAAAAAACTTCTGCCACTTGCAGWATCTTAAGTACCAAATGAAAGAAAAAGTTTAAAGGTTTATTTGGATATATTCAACTGCTTTCACACATATGCATAATGTAATTGGTTTCCTGCTAGTTTGATTGTAGTAATTTATCTTGTACACCACAAAAATAAAAATAGCTCCTGGGGAGTTTAAATTGTCTAGCAATGAAGATTATATGGCAGAAAAAGTCTATTATCTGCCAGTGCTGCAGAAATTAATGCTTAAATAAGGTTAGGATGTCCAAACATATTCAATMAACTAAAACTTTGCCACTGGAAATATTTTATCATTGTAAAAGACAAGTGGTCAATGATCCATCAAAGAACCAAAATGAGAAAGTATTATTTATTTGGCTATAAAGGACGTTTCTGGAAGAAACTCAATAATAATAGTAATAATACTAATCATGTTAGTACTAATAATACTTTTATAAAAATATAGAATGTCTTTCTGTAACAGAAGTCAGTGTGAGTAGACATCAAGCACTACTCCTAATTTTTATTTCTCTTTAGAGTAGCAGGAGTTACTCCCACATTTCCTTCTGGATTTGGGGAATTCCTTACTCTGAAGCTCCACTGGATATTTGTCACCAAGATATTATGTGATTTCTCTCCCATTAATACTGCTGGGTGTCTRCCCAGTGAATTTAACAAAGATTCTCTCTGCTGACCACTAAAACAGTCAAGTCTCAGATTGTCAAGAAAACTCCTCGAGTGCAGGAAGTTTTCACAATCACCAGCTAAACCAACACAAAATACCTCCTTGACAGGGAATTTTTCACAAGGAATTCTACCAGGTTCTATGGGACCTTTGCCAGAAAAAATTTTGGACCACAAATACTTTATTAACTCATTTTTCAGTTTCTTCTACTGCTCCAGCAGGACATTATGATTTTGGTTGGTAGGTAAAGCTAAAACACGTCCTGATGGATAATTCAGAGAGAGATGGTATTTTCTACCTCAAGGCATGAAGGATTTTCATTCTCTTTTTCTTGGGAAAAGGGGGGATAGTTACCTCTAGAAAGACAGATTTGAGAATCATTTCTGCAGATTCATTTTTTTGTGGGGTTTATCTCACCATCAAATTMTCTGAGTAGAGGATGTCCCATTGTTTAATAAATTTTGAAACATATCAATAGAGTGCTATTACAGTACTTATTAATTGGGGATTAATTTAACTGACATTTCTCACACTTTGTAAAAGGTGCTCTGAACAGAACTGTGACCACTCTTGGTATTTCTTGATTTTTAAACATGGAATAGTTTCAATCACCATCAGTGCTACCTTGCACCCCATTTTCAATCAAGTTCATACAAACCCCTGTAGCTGCAAATGCTTTCACTGGTTTTAATCAGTGAAAAGGTCAGGTAAAAAAAAAAAAAGAGCCTCTTTCCTACAGAATCCAGAATAATTTTGCCATGCATTTGGTTGTGAGCTGGGAGAGTGATGTAATTCACAGACTGGGTGATTAGAGCTCTTTTTGGAGGGACAGGCAGAAAGGTTGTCATTGTAGCGACTTCTCAATGTTTCACTCAATCTGAATTGGCTTCAGATGACAAAATTATACTTTAAAATGTCTTTTATGCTGAAAGTGCTCCAGGCAAATGAGCAACAGGGTTCAAATCAGCACAAACAGAACAAGGTATTGTACAAATTTCTATTTGAGTGTCAGTCACGACAATACTCAGTTAAAAAGCACTGACCTGCTTTAGCTTTCTCATTCGGCAMATTCTTCTCAGAATTCACTTCAGCTGCTTCACTTTCTTTAAAGGTTTGTGAAAAGGAAAAGRAMCATTTTGKCTTGGGCTGAAAGGAAATAAGAGASTTGTGAATACATTTCTGCTTTGATCATAATTTTTTCCCCCTAAAACCTTCAGTGGCAGTAGCGAGGGGTGGATTCTGCAGACTTTGTGTCCTTGTGCAATCAAGGACAAATTTTGCTCTTTTGTTGTTTCCTTGATTAAACTCATATTGCAATTGACATTGGCAAAAATACATTGAACMCCAGCGATATGCACTTGTTCCAGTCAGATTTTGGTTCCAAAGTTGAGGAAATTACTCAGAGTCGTAAGGTGTAGTCTGAAGGTCAGATCCAGGCAAAGATCTCACTGAATTTTTACAGAAGGAACATCTACCAGCACTTGGCTGCAGCCCATTTCCAGTTTCATTGTTTCTTGTTCTCACAATCCCCTGAGATCTCTCTAATGAAATCATCACATCTATATCCATATTCATGCACACAGCCATGTTTCATGCTGCTCACCCCATCCCTCAGCCCAGCTGAATTCTGTGCTCTCAATGACACCAGTCTACTGATGTTATAGTTGTTACTGTGTTTTTTAAAGTGTGATATTTAAAAGCAGCAGATGTATATCTGAGGGTTTGTTTCAAGGAATGATTACAGCTATGGAACACACTTGATAGATTTATATACCTCCAATTTTTGTAGGTTTTACTCTTTAATGTTCAGGAAACATGTAGTACAGAATTGCTCAGATACCAGATTGTGCTGCTGTTTTCAAAATCTCAAGTTTCACCTTCAAACACACATGGTTGGGGCAGAGAAACACACCCTGTTCCAGAACAGGTTAATCCTGGTGCAGACAAACCAAGAGAGTCCTGTAAACTCAGGATATTTTACGCATTCCTTCGATGCATCCAATGTTARAAATAACATTTCAGTTATAAAAGCATAACTACATGAGGGTATCATAGTAGATGACTACTACTGCTCACCAAATTATCCCATTGCTCAATAAAAGTTTGAGAGGATTCCATGTAATCTGGGAGGAGCAGTGTCTCAAAAACTGGAATTACCRGCTTCACTGTCCTTGGTCTGCACAAAAGGGTTTTTGTGACACAGGATAATTAAGCATCATCCTGCAGGACGAGCACACTTTTAATGAGTTCCTAACAGGAATGGATGATGTCTCTTACTTCTGCATAGAATGAGTAGCCCTAGGGTGGGACAGCCATCCTAAAACCAGGTGTGAAAGAAACCAACCCAAGCCAGATATAAAGATTTAACCTTCACCTCTTCAAAAAAAATGAGGAGAAAAAAAAAGGAAAAAGGAGCACCAAAATGCAGCAAGTGTATTTTCTCATCGGTTCATTGGACTTGAAAGGGGTKCTTAGTCATGGAGTAAACAACTTGCTCCAGCAAGCACATAAATCTGGCTTGTACATCCCTCACAACTCTGGGAAAGAATAAATTTCAGTCCTGGCCTTCAGGTCTTCYTGTGCTGTGTAATGTGCCTGAAATTTTCTTCCACTGTCACACTATTAATATTTGTTTTTCAATTTTCAAAACATTTATATTTTCACTACATTCCTCTTCTGGTCACTCTCAAACTTTATAAGTTATGACTAATGCTGGCCTTTTAAAATATGTATCATTGAAAAATAACTTCTATGAAATTAAAACCTTCTAACAGTCTTTACATTTATTTTCTTAATTAGGGGTTGCTCTTTTTATGCTTTTTCTAGTACTAAACATGTAGATTTATATATAAATTGAAAGCTGAAAGTTGAGCATGGAACAAATRAACTTGCCATACCGTAACTTGCTGAATTCTTCTAATTACTCTTCAATTTTTAAATAATTTCATAAGTCTAAATACAGTTACTGTTAGGGGGGAAAAAAATTTCCACTAATTAAAATACAAATTTCACCCAAATGAAATTTTGGCAGAGAACAAGACCTGTWACCTCCAAAATTACATGGACACTTCATTAAGAAACATTTCTTAAGCAATCAWTAGTCCTAGGCCATTTTGCAGCCAACAAATATGCCAAGTGTTAAATTCCAGAGAAAAAGACTTTGGTGTTTGTGTTTACATTTTTGATAGCCAGAATTCTTCCAAAAAAAGAAGCCTTCCTCATTAGACTTCAATGATATCCAGCTTATGTTAACTRGGGTGCAATTTCTCTCTGAATTTTTATAAACAAAACCAATATATTTAATTTTTTAAAAAGAGCAATTGCACACTTGTCCTGAAGGTTGGGAAGTTGGAAGATAGGCAAAACTTCATCTTATAATCATGGTGACTWAGGGAAATCAGACCATATTGGGCAAACTTGTGCAAAACCACAGAAAAACTCTCTATACAGCTCTAAACTGCCATCTTCTGTGAAAAACAAACAAACAAACAAAGCCAAATCCCTAGTATCTGGAATAATTTACAACCACGTGCATTTCTTATGCCTCTACAGAAGCTGATAGCAGACAAGCTTCCTCTGGAAATAACCTATGCCAGCAGAGCAAGTATAAAYCAGCCATAATTCTTTGGCAGATAAAACAATCATCAGGAACAGCATCTGTTTTGCAATTCTCACCTTGTAAAGTACTTATATATTGGTACTTTAAAAGAACCTGGAGAAATAAAGAGCCATCATTTGCAGCACTTTATCTTCTTTCCATTTCCTGGTACCAGAGTTTGTGGGTATTTATGTTCCATCTGCGTGGAACTCCATTGCAAAGGGAATGTAATCTCCACTGATAACTACACCCTGGAATTACAGCTATGGCAATGTCTTTGCACAAAACCCATCGTGCTACCACTTAATAAAGTGGTGCCCGTAAAGAGAACAGCTAGGACTGCCCTTTTTTTTTTTTTTTGATTTCTGGATTTTGTGTGAAGCTCAAAGCTGCTGTGGACAGTGACAAATGCCCTGATTGCATATCTGATCCCTTCCCAAGTGACCAAAGCATCCCACACCAGGAATGCTGCCCCTACTGCCACTGAAAATCAAGCTGTGATCCCACCCAGAGCAGCTTCACCAAACAAAGATGCCCTTCCATCAGCAATTGCCACCTGTCTCAGAAGGAAATAATCTGTACAGATGCTACATTTTAAATAAAAACATACTCAGGCAGCAGAAATGTGTAATTCTGTTTAAATGTGTTTAAATATTTCAGTGTGATTTTGTCTAAACACGTCTTTCTCTGACATGAAAGGAGAGGGCTTTGAAGGAACATAATCTTTTGAAGATGTTTATTTCTAAAAGYGCTGTGAAGTACACCTCTTGGGCAATACACTTGCTTTTAATGAAGAATAAATCAGTTAAAAATACACAGAATCACATTGCTGTACATGGGCTATTTTCTAGCTTTAGGCAAAACACTACAAACATCTGGTCCATCTACTGTACATCATCAGTCTACTGATGTTATAGTTTTTACTGTGTTTTTTAAAGTGTGATATTTAAAAGCAGCAGATGTATATCTGAGGGTTTGTTTCAAGGAATGATTACAGCTATAGAACACACTTCATAGATTTATATACCTCCAATTTTTGGAGGTTTTACTCTTTGATGTTCAGGAAACTTGTAGTACAGAATTGCTCAGATACCAGATTGTGCTGCTGTTAGTAAAAATCTCAAGTTTCACCTTCAAACAYAGATGGTTTGGGCAGAGAAACACACCCTGTTCCAGAACAGGTTAATCCTGGTGAAGACAAACCAAGAGAGTCCTGTAAACTCAGGATATTTTACACATTCCTTCGATGCATCCAATGTTAAAAATAACATTTCAGTTATAAAAGCATAACTACATGAGGATATCATTATAAAGAAAAAGAATAAATACCCACAGCTTTCAGAACACATTTAAAAATTATTGAATATTGCAGCTCTCGGATTCAACATGGAAATGGAATATAAYCTGGGAGTTCTGTAATAGGGCAAATGGAAGATACAGGTGAGTATGAGGGAAAATGTTTATTTATCTACATGGATGCACAGACAATGCTTTATTTACAATCCCTTTGCAGGCAGAC
>NW_026624074.1:128894-131268 GCF_030028575.1 Malurus melanocephalus | reverse complement strand
AAGAGAAGAGAAGAGAAGAGAAGAGAAGAGAAGAGAAGAGAAGAGAAGAGAAGAGAAGAGAAGAGAAGAGAAGAGAAGAGAAGAGAAGAGAAGAGTCTAAAGACAAAGAAGGAAAAATAAGTGAAAAAAAAATGAAAAAAGTGTCCATAGAAAAAGGTGTCCCTTAGAGAAAATGTAGTTTTTCAACACTGAAGATGTTTTGCCACCAACATGCAAGTTCTTACTTTTTATACTGTATATACTTATTACACGGTGTAACTTACTAACACTGTGGTTTATGGGAAAAGATTTAAAATTTAGAATTGCTCTGGATATTTCAAATTCTGAATTCTCTGATGAGATAAGCACTTTTAGAAGCCTTACTGTATGTGGGTGACTGCTCAGAATTTCCTGAAAATCCAGGTACAGAATTGCAACTCCTCCCTGCAAGGAACACTGCTAAGAGCACTACCTTTGCATCATTTAAAAAGTTATTTCTCCAATAGAACAGAAGCTGAGTAAAATATATTTATCAAAATTGGTAGCTATTTGATTTAAAAAACCCCTAGAAATTAATGTTGCTGTGATATACTGACTTTGTCCTCAGTGGTTAATGAGAGCAGGTAGAGCAGAAGTTCACCTTATGGCTGTAAGAGAAAAATATTCTAACTGGGTAAAAAATATAGATTTATACACTGTCAAAACATGATTTCCATTTAGCTTTCCTGTTCACTAACAGAAATTCAGAAAATTAAGACAAATTTCATACTTCTGAAGTAGAAGAAGCTTTGAAGTAACCACTGTATCTAAAAAAAAAAAAAAAAAAAAAAAAAAAAAAAAAAAAAAAAAAAAAAAAAAAAAAAAAAAAAAAAAAAAAAAAGAAAGGAAAAAAAAAAGAAAAAAAGAGAAGCTCTGAGTAAGTAAAAGGCTGAAAGTAGATAATAAGTCACAGTTTTAAAAACAGTAATACCTTTTATTAGGTAGTGCTCAGCAATTAGCACTGGTGTGAGAGTCTTAATGAAYGCCTGTGGGAGATTCTAAGGTGGAAATATTAAAACCAATTTATTATTAACTGTTATTAATGGTTATGCATTCTGAAAGGGTTTTAAGAAGGGAAGAAATCATGCCTCTTGTTATACACACCCCAAATTTTCCAGAGGAGCCTCAGATAAGGCCAGAATGAAAAGAAATTCAGGGATAAGGGTGGATTTGAAGCTCAAAYTTCCACTGTGTTTAGAGCCCAAATCACACCAAATTCTCATGAGAGGCACTTCAGTCTCACTTATCTTTTCGGAACACACCAAGTTTTTGTAGCTGAKCAGGTCCCACCTATTAAAAACCTCTGCCAGGTAAATATTTTGAGCCTCTGAGTGAACRCTTTCAACAGCACAAGTGGTTTCTTTTATTTTGGTTTACCTTTTCTATTTTCCTCTCATTTGTCATTTTTTTTATCTTCATTTCCTTTCCAACCCCCTCCTCCAGTCATTTATTCACTGAATGGCTCATCTTCCATCATTCATCTTCCTTTTCAACCTTCATTTCAGTCCCCCTTTTACCTCTTTTTTCAAGAAGACAATAACTGGGATGGAACAACATTTACACATTGAATTTGAGCTCTCATAGAAAATCTATGACTGCCCAGGAAAACAGCTTGAAATTATGATGAACTTACTTTTACAGAAGAAAAAAGTAGGGCTAGAGAGAAGTGGAATATTCTGTATTTCTAGCCTTATTTTTTAACAAACAAACAAATTCTGCATTTATGCTCTTTCTAATGGATTATTTTAAAAAAAAAAAGTCAAAAAAATGAGAAAAAAAATCTGTATTTAAATAAATGTGAGAAATTCAGTGGCTAAATACTGGGAAATAAAAGACAAATATAAAAGCTCAAATACAATCCCAAGGGTAACTAGTGGAGAAAATGTTCCGGGAATTGAGAGACCCTGGACATTTCTTAGGGAATAATTTAATAAAWCCTGTAAATTGCAAAAGGCACTAAGCAGAAATGTTCTGAAGGCCACAGAGAATCTTCCAAGAATTCATAACACAGAAATAATATGCATTAACYAAGGTGAAGATTTAAAGAGCTGTGCATAAGAGAAGCACCTCAGTGCCTGGAAGTGAGGATAACATTCCCCATAAAATTAATGAAAGACCTTTCCCTCTGGTACCTCATTTTAGTGCTGAGATCTTACTCCTTAGGAGGTCAGACACCACTAAAGATGCTGCAACTCTGTGAGATTCCTGACATTGGTTTGACAGGAAGAAAATAATCTAAGCCAAAGACAATTTGCTGGCAGGATTCACTAAGAACATTTCAGCAATGTCCTTCTCAAATCCGGAAGGAAAAAAGAAAAGGGAAAAAAGAAAAAGAAAAAGAGAAAAAGAAAAAGAA
>NW_026624074.1:125669-128181 GCF_030028575.1 Malurus melanocephalus | reverse complement strand
GACAGACAGGTGAGTTAGATAAAATTAAAAACTTGCGACTGAATTTCCTTTGGAGCAGACATTTTGTCAAATTCTGATATTGCTAATGAAAAACTACACACTGGTAGCTTTCCTCAATCAGTAAATTTGGGTTTTGGGGCACCCATGTTGGAAAAAAAAAATCTCTGAAAGACAATAATATAGGGAAAACATAGGGAGACAAAAACAACCCAGGGAGAAATTTAAAAGGGTTTGATCACAGCAATAATTCATAAAACGTCTAATACATGTCTCCCTTGTATTTAGGAAGGACAGGTTAGATTTACACAAATATTAACAAGGTATGGACTCTTCCAGGGATCCAGGGGCAGCCACAGCTKCTCTGGGCACCCTGTGCCAGGGCCTCCCCACCCTCCCAGGGAACAATTCCTGCCCAATATCCAAATCCAGGCTCTCTGTTTGAAGCCATGTATATGAAAACATACATATATGTCCATGTGTCAAAATGAAACAAAAAAATTACTGCTCAGATGTGGAGAAAAGCAGTAATCATAACATTATTGATTTCTCACACCTTTAAGATGGATATGGATTTACTTGAGGTGTGCAGATATTTAAAAAAAAAGGAAATTCAGTCTCACCCAAAGTCTTTCTTCTTTCCATCCTAAAAAAAAAGAGGTTTATTTGCTTCTACATTTTACAACTGAAACACTCTTGCAGAACAAAATAAAGAGCTTTTGACTTCATAGGCAATTTGCATACAATAGCACAATCTGTCATTCCCTAAGACCTGGATTTAATAACTAYTACAATTTCCTAATCACAGTGTATACAAGTACACCATGAGCATGGACAGGAACAAATGCTGGGACATCAATCCTGTTCTTACCCACAGACCTGAAGGCAAGGGTAAAATCAGCTATCAGAATCATTGTGGCTTGGCATTTTCCCTGGCATTCTTCTTTTTACCGGGATAAAGAGAAGAAAAAATTTTAAAAAAAGTCAAGAATCATTATAAATGCTCTGAAATGTATAAAGAGAATAAAGAAAAAAATAAAGAAAATAAAGAAAATAAAGAAATAAAGAAAATAAAGAAAATAAAGAAAATAAAGAAAATAATAAAGAAAATAATAAAGAAAATAAAGAAAATAAATAAAGAGAATAAAGAGAAGGTGGCACTCTCTCACAAATCTCCCTTCCTACTTTTTACTCAAAACTTAAGTTGGTACATGGGACTGGATTCCATTAAATCTCATTAAAGCTTTCTCAAATAAGTAACACTATGGAAAATGCAATTTTCACTCTAAAATCACCAGGTTTTATTCTTATAACTGAGTCATAGAACATACTGAATTATTCTCAAAAACTATCAGCTAAGATTTAAAGATCACCCATTAGACAAAGATTAAGTATTCAAAAAGGTGTCCAAGCGCCAATCATCTCCTCATAAGTTTTAGCAGTAAAATACAATACACAACTAGAGACTTTTCCTTTATGGAAAAATTTATAATTTTTACTTTATAATTTACAGAAATCCTTGTTTTTTTTCCTGTGGACATTGCAGATTTCAGCTTCTGAGGAAAAATATCTGACAGATGTTCAGGGGGGTTTCAGAAGAAGGCCAAGCTGTTGAATGAGAACTAATGGACCCCACAAAGACACAGGATGATATTTGCTTTCTCACTTAACAACCAGTGCAGATTTAGAAAAAGAATATGATGGTCACTACTCAATATTTTAATTATCACCTGCTTTTCCACATCTCAAACTCACTKCAGAACGAGATGCACCAATCAGCAGAAATGTATTCAACAAACACCCCTTAGGAATATCAGGCAAAATTGTCAGAAACCTCCTTTCAATAATAATAATGATAATCTTGATCATATTCATTCTGTCAGAATGCTTAAGCTATTGGCTGTCCCTGAGTATATTCATTTAGTTCCAGAGATTAAGAAATTCTTAGCAAACAAATGTTTTGCCCCCGGAGTGGATTAGCAGGATGTATTTCCTATCTGTCATCAAAGCCATTTTATATTGTTTTCTCATTAGAAGCCACAGCAATGCTGCACAATGAAAACTGATTTTTTTTTTTTTTTGAGGGAAGGCTCAGTCCTCCAAAGAGCTGAGAAGTTGATGTCCCAAAACTTCCCATGCCAAAGGATGCACGATTCCCTTCAAAATCTGCCATGAAGCATCAAGTTTTTCAAGACTTTCCCACCTCAAAAGGGATCATCTGCCTTATTGGTAGACTTGGTTTCCTACAAATCAATAAAATATCACCCACAGCCCATTTGCAAAGATGCAGAACATTTTGGAGGCAGGGATTTTGGTGACTATTGCCCAATGCACACTCTGGTTTTGGGTTTTGGTTACCCAAAAGCATTCCACAGATGACAGAAAAAAAGCCAAAGTATATAGAAAATTTAACATATGAGTTGCTTTGAAAGCCCATGAAGCAGCAGTGAGTGACCAAAAATAATGCTGTTGGGAAAGTCTGTACAGAGGACAATTAATAATGAAAAAAAGAAAA
>NW_026624074.1:63657-125495 GCF_030028575.1 Malurus melanocephalus | reverse complement strand
TCAAACCAAAACACTGGAGGTGCTACAATTTAAGCTGGATATATTTGTTACTAAATAAGCAAGTCTGGTACTTCCAGCATTCAATCTGCCAGTATGACTTCTTCATAAAAAAAGAGAAAATAATCTCATCCTGGCCCAAACTTGGAGAAAATTGAACTCAAATCARCTCCCATGCAGGAGCAGCTAAGCAGGTCAGAACCAAAGCAAGAAAAACCTGTTTTCACGCCTTCTCTCTTCCCAGCTCAGTTCTCCTCAGGATCAAATGCAGCAACAAAACACTCACAAAGCACTTTATGCTGGTTTTGGATCAATCCATGAAACATTATTGGGTTAAATTTGGGCTTTATCACCTTACAGAAGCTTAAACAGAGTTTAAACATGGYTCTAGAAAGAAAGAGGATGAAGAGAAGCCCTAAACACACAGTTACCCCTATAGGAACTATAAAAATCCAAGCAAAAATTTGACTGTCTCACAGCATCTGGAAACAAAAAATAGTTTGTCTGATGATGAAGCCAAGCTGCCTCTTTTTCTTTTAAGTATTTTGTGTCCCYTTGCTCAAGGATAGGAGTGTTCAGTTTCAATAAAGAACTGGAGAGTTTTATTTTCTGTCTCAAGTTATTACCTGCCACTATGGTTAYGAAGCTGTTGAGACTACTTTGGCCTCTCTTACTAAATAGTGAAGCAAAATCCTATTTCAGTAAAATAAAATCTTTATTTAAAGGAATGGTTCTCAATGAGGGGGATATTTAGCAGAGCAGACACTACAAGTGCATAGCGCTTTTAGCTCTAAGCATGAGGTCATTCAATTTCACTTTTTCTTCTTAAAAAAAAAAAAAAAGAGGAGAAGAAGAATACAGTTCAAAGGAAAACTCATCACAGGTGATCTGAATGTGAAGTTTCTGGATTAGGTAAATCCATTTTTTCCTGTTAATCCTACTCTCTAACAACCATTCCTTTGTACACCGAACACATCCACTGTCCATCACAAAAATAAACAAAACCACACATAGACCAAACAAAACTAAAGTTACTTTATGATGGATTAAGTGCTATACTTCTTTCAAAATATGGCTTCTTAAAGCACTAMTCATCTGAATTTGTGATTCCAAAGAAATAATGACAATTAGTCCAGGGTACCCAAATGATTTGACCTCAGGACTCAGCAATGATACTTAAAGTTTCAATGCAAGAAAACCACCAGATGCATGCATTTTTAACATTTTTAACAATTTTTTCCAGTTTCTGCAAGGAGAGACATCTGTTCTGTCAAAAAAAAACAAGAGGAATTTAAACACACACCACCCACCCTTCCTGCAAGAAAACTGCACAAAGGCTGGGAAACTTCCCTTCACAAGCCTCAGAGTTTCACATCAAAAACCAACATATCACAGCTACAGGGAACATTTCTATTTCTACCTTCCATCAGTCTGATCTCTCCTGCCATCACCAGGCCAACCTACAAGAGAAACAGTACCCAGTGCATCACTTCACTTTCAGCTGAGGTTATTTCACTTACACCAGGAAAAAAAAAAACAAAAAAACAAAAAAACACGCAAAGTAAAATCAAAAGTCACAGACCGTTCCCTGTCAAAACCGATTTATTTATCAACCCCAGTTCATTGTGAGACCAGCTAATTAGAAATGTTTCATGGAGATATCAAGTTTTAGCTTGATCTCTGAGGATTTTTTGCTGTTGGTTTGTAGGTTTTTTCCAGTTTGGCTAGCTGTTTGAAAATATAATCAACYGGCTAAACAGAATTTCAGCTAAGAKATATKCTTTAATTATAGGAATTTCAAACAAGTTGCCAACTTGGCTTATCTGACAAAAACCTTTTCCAAGTTGATTTAGAATATTATGCCATCACCTCGTTAGTACTACAGTTAAAATGCATCACTTGGGTCAAAAGAAGCACACGTATCTAAAGATTTCCACAAAAACCCAAAGAAAAACATTTTAATTAATGTAATTAATATCTCAAGAGTTCTAGCAAATTGCCTGGTACACAAAGGTGGTAAGTAGCAAAATGTTGGCAAGATAATAATTCTAGGACAAAGTGGTTTTCTTCGCTCTTATTGATTCTTTTTTTTTTTTTTTTTTTAAAAATAGGTGAACTTTTAATATTAGGTGTTCTTCTAGGGAGAAAGAAACATTTTCTTTCCATATTTCATTTTCCTGGTTATGAGTCTGAGAACTGCTTCATGATTCTGAAGGATTACATTTTTAAGTGTCCTCATCAAAAGTCATTAGGGAAACAAGATTAGACAATTATATTTGGGTATTCAAGAAAGAGGGAAAAATCATCAGTTTAGACTGTGTGCCTAGAATTACTTCAGTTGTTTGACTTACAGTTTGGAATTTTGATTAAAATTCTAAAGACATAAAAGCAGACGTCTATAACTGATACAGAGCAAAGCACAAAAAAAATCAGCAGGGTTTTAAAGAGTTATTTCAGACTTTGCAGTCAATCTCAGGAACACTGATGCATCAGTGGTTCAAACCTTGATATTTCCTATGAGATAATGTACAGAAGTACAATTTTCTGGAGTGTAATTGTATAAAGTATTTCTAAAAGTGTAATAGAAGAATTTCAGGTTATCTATCAAAGGAAATCTAGTGAAAAAATAAAATGCATTTGGTTGAAAACGAGGAGATTCTGTCACATTAGGCACCACTGCCCTCTTCAGTCAGGCAGACATCAATTTCATACACTTGTTTAGAGAACTTTGCCTGATAAATCCCCACCAAAATACCAACAAAGATGACCTTTATTTTGTACTTTAGGGAACATTCTTCTCCTAATAGCAGGATATAATGCCACGTTTCATTATTGTAAAGAAAAAAGGTATTTTGCTGTAATGTTGTTWGATTTGACACATGGCTTAGACGCATGTGCACTATGAAGGCAACTTATATTTCTTTACATACTTAACATATATGTATGTGTGTATATATATATGGATTTGAGATGGATAGATAAGGATTTGGATTAAGATATAGATTTGAGAAATGTTCTTTTTTTTTTTAATGTGGAAAAACTGCATCACAAAGAAAAAAAGTTGCTCATGGTTTTCATTCACATATCTGCTACTAAGCAATCATATACCTTCAAAGCAAGACCTCAATAAACTTGCAACAAATGGTAAATTATTATAAAATCTCAAATCTATATATAAAACAAAAAAAAAAGCTCAATAACAACAAAAATAAACCCCCCAAAAAAGGCAAGAAAAACCCCCTTAGCACGTCTTTGACAATATTCCTTAACTAGGATGCAACAATGCACAAACACTGGGAATTTTTCTTAATGTGAAAACATACACTTTCCAAGAAAAACTTCCGAGATCTGAGAGTTTTCAGGTACACTGGGATGAAAAGGTAGCACTGGGAATCAAAAAGAAAAAAAACCAAAGAGAGGTCTGGATGTCAAGAGGTTCTTAGTTCAATACTATTTTATCGTATCACTTAAGAACTGAATCTTGATTTAAAATAGTTAATCTTTCAACATAAGGCAGCATGGGAATAACAGWAGGTAAAACATTGCTTTTAACCAACACAAAGAAAAGTAATTTTACTTCTCTGAGCCTCAATTTCTTTTCTTTTTTTTTCTTGTTAATTAAATGTGAATAGGTTGTATTCATTAGCGTAATTTTGTAATTTGCTTTTCATGTCTCCCCTTTCAAAGACAGAGAAAATTTACAAAATCAGAGCATATCCTGAGTTGGATGGGACCCACAAGGATCACTGAAGTCCAATTTGAACAATTCTGGCTTCATCTAGAATCATGTCATGCTAAGCAACAACTTCTGCATAAAACCCTGAACAACTGAGAAAAAAMCAAAAAATTGCACAGCAGCTTATCTCCAGACTTAAGAAAGCACACTCTCTGTCCTTGTACACTTAAATTTGTATATGGCAGAATAAAGGCTTCAAATCTGCTTGYTACAGCCTGTTACAGAGAGTTATAACCTCTACTGGCAAACACTGGTGAGTTGCCACACTTTCCTTCCATAAAATGCAATCACATTTCACATTGGTTTTTTATGGCTTCTCTGAATTGTAGACAGCAAGAGTCCAGCAACATTAAAACCATCCCCATCCTAAGCAGATTTTTCTTCATCCAAATACTTATCTTGAAATGGTGGCTTGGGACCTAGAAGCAACACAGAGGTATTTTATCTGTGAGCAATGCAAATATTACTGATTTCCTTACAAATTTCAAGCTCAGGTACTACCTCCAGATGGTTCCAGATGGTTCCAGAATGGGCCACATGGTGTCATTTGTCACATCTAGGATCAAAAATGAGCTGTCCTGCAGCCTGATGGATCAGCATCCCCCAAATTTGTGCAGTCAGACCAACTTCAGCTGGGCTCTGGTACTACCAGTGAAAGCACAAGCACACATTTTTTGGCTGGGGTTGGGTTAATTTTCTTCACAGTGGCTGGTGTGGAATTGTGGTTTGAATCTGTGCTGGAAAGTGTTGAAAATAAAGGGATGTTTGTGTTCTTGCTGGGCTTGCACAGAGCCAAAAAAAATTCCTCCTTCTCCTTCCTCTACCTCACCCGTGGTACAACACTCTCAGGAATGTTAAGCAATAAGCAACTGGTCAATTTATGGCAAGCTAAGCCCCATGTGAAAKAAATACTTTCTTATTTGTCTTCATATGTATTTAACAGATTTTAAAACTGATCCCTCTAGCTCATTTATGTCCCTTTCTCCCCATCTTCTTTACAGTAACTTGTTCCATMGTTCTGCCTCCTCACTGAACTCACTTCTGTTTCTACTCTCTCTCTCCCACTATTTTTAGGTGTAAAATATGGGTAGGACAAGGAAAAAGATCAAATAGAAAACGATTCCAAGAGAGCCAACACAGCATTGACATAAGGTGGTAAAAAGGAAAATGTTATTCTTTAATGGTGCAACTGTACACCCATTTGTGATTCTTATGGCAGAAGAAAGTTAACAGCATGAGAAAATAAAGCACATCTAACATATGGATCTAGAGTTATCATTGTAAACTGTAAAAGGACATTATGTGCATTTGTACTCCCCTGCATACAACTATCTACAACCCTAAAGCAAGCCTTCTGTTTATTTTTGGGTACTTATACAAAGTTCTGATGGGCTTTTGCATGATACAAACACTCCGTAAAATTTTTTAAAGAGACACCAAACCTACACTGAAAATTCAAAAAACCAGGAGACAATAACACTTTTGTCACTGTGTTTCATCACAGCAAGAAAAATACACAATAAACACACTTTGAGAGAAACTTTTCAATCAATTTTACAACCAAAGTCTGAAGCTTTAAAATTTTGTAATTCATTTGTTGTAGACAGCACATACAAAAAGATTTTTTATTTTTTTTTTGCGTTATTCTGCCTCTAATACCATTTTAGAAACCAGCAATAAAGTCAGAATTGAGAATCTGAGAGAAGACAGTGAACTGTGCTCTTAATCACCAGGTTTTATCTGGATCAATAAAGAGAATCTAGTCGGAATTTCAAACACTGTATCTGTTTTCCTTCTTCACTAAAAATAAATGCATAGAAGATATTGTTCATTTTGGGAATGCACAGGACTGCATGAGACCACAGGAAAGAASTGATAGGGCCACACCAATTGATAATAATAATAATAATGGATAATAATTCATTTCTAAAGTCAGTCTTCTAAAAATCAGCAGGAAAAGGAAGACAAGGACCTATTAAAAAGTTTTCACTGTTTGCAAATTGACTTAGAGGTATTTTCAATCCTTTATCTCCAAATATCCTTTTGGTCTATMTTTATTATTCAGTATTACAGATTTCTATTATGTTCTAAAATCTCACTCTGTGATCAATAAGTGTTTTTCTAGCACTGCAGTGGAAAGCAAGTTCCTTCCTGTACTACAAGTGCACAAAAATACCAACATGACTACATACCTGGCACCAGGAATGACAAAAACTCCTCATTGACTMGGGATAAAAACAGGTGCACACATACACACTTTAAGCAAAAAAAAAAATCCTCTTTTCTTAACATTTCTTTGTATCTTCTCTTCTAAATATATTTTTCTTTCAAAAGAAGAAGAAAGAATCCACAGCTCCTATTTATGTTATTAACTAATGAGTTAATAAATACAGTGACACTCAAGTGTGTCTGAGAATGTGTTTATGAAAAGCCAGAAGCACTGGTAGAAATTCCAGATTTTTTTTTTTAGTAGCTACCAGCTGACAATACCAGATTTGAAAAGCACTGCACAGTGAAATAGAAACATTTACTACACTAACAGGAGGGGTGGAAGGAGTCAGGAGGTAAGAGAAAAGTACTTYTGATGCACTAGGGAGAATTAATGTTGTTTTAAATTACATGACAGTCCTGCAGTGCAACTTCTGACCCTGTATGCTTTCTGCAAACTGGGCAGGAGCAGCACAGGTTAACAGCAGTTCTTAACAAATGCAGCCTACAGAATTCTGACCTCATCACACACTTGAAGAAAAATCTTTAACCCGAAAGATCAGTGTGACATTTCAACCAGAAAATCTGTTCATAGTGATCATCCATACTCCACAGGTACCTTTCAATTCACCTTCCTGTTTCTTGCTGGCAGCAGCAGAAGCAGCTTTGCACTTACACAAAGAACTGACAATCCTTCCTTTCAGGAGAACAAAAGAAAACAAAAACCAGACAAACACCTCTGTGTCCTTGAAAATACAAAAATGTGAAGGCAGAGAAAGATTAGAGTGAAGAGGAATACATTTGTTCAGGAGGGAAACGATATGAAATGTGAAAACYTGTTAAGAGTAGCATCAGAAAATTCTTCCTGGCATACACATAGAACAAAGGGCAACATTTGGTGAATGGATCAGTTATCCCAGATTTGTCTACGAGAAGAAAAAAAGTCAATGGACAAAAATCTGGCCTCTCATCGGGTTCATTCATTCTTCTAACTGAGAAAAAAAAAGTAACCAGGGAGGCTGAAAACTGGTAGGATGGGGTTAAAGAGATGCCTCTGTTTCTCTGACACTGTGATCCAGCACTACTCAACACACTGAAGATAAATATAAATCACTTTTTCTGCTTGCATCACTGCAAAATAGTAGTGACAGAGCTCAGTTCCATCTTGTTCCTGGCTGTGTTCCTGCAGAATATGGAAATCTGTTGCAATACTCAGCTCAGTGCCCCAACTTCATGCTCAGCTACAAAACTCTACCAGAGRTTGTTACTGAGAGATCCAACATCTAAGAGCAGGTTGGTTTCTTCTCCAGCTTTTCCTCCAGCTCCCATCCAGTTGTAATTATGAATCTTAGGAAATGCTGCCACAAATGAGAAGGGATATTCTATGTTACAACACAGACCACAAACATGCTCTGGTTGCAGCAGGACTCCAAAAATTTAAGTTACACTCATGCCTGGTACAAATGTTTGGCAGCACACAAATTATTTCATATTGCAGCTAAATACAAATAAGCTCCACTTTACAAGCAAATCTCTCAGCTCTGGAAGTTCTAGGAGTACATGGCTTACCTGAAAGGATGGACATAATCCATTGCCTTCATGAAATGGCTGCAAATATTTGATTAAGTACAAGCAGACCACCTGCACAYCACATAAAGAGCTGAGTTAGAGCATGAGCAGGGCATTTTTCTGAGACTCCTGCACATCTGTCATCTCAGAAACCCACAAGCAGAAAAAGTGCAAAGCAATAGAGGTAGAGACTCTTTTGCTTGGCTGCTTTTAAGATGTGCTACATCCAAAGTAAGTAGATAAATAAGGTCTTTTTAGCATTTCTGACATCAACAGTAAGAACAGCAAATGTTTTAGCTCACCAAAAGCAGCCTGCATGTAGCTGGATCACACCCAATGGCTGGTGAAGTAGCAAAAATTGATCTAAAAATTTTTGAGCATCTACATAAGACTTCAAATGAACAAACCCACCTTTTACAGGAGCTGGTTCAGMTTCATCAGTGCACCCCTCCAACACTGATGAAATCCCTTAAAATTGAGATCCCTCACTTACCAAAATGTTGTCCTTGCTCCCTAAAAAAGTGTCAGCACTTTTTGACTCTCCACCATCTTATGATTAGAATAAGAAAACAAAATTAGGGAAAGATGTGCATGCCTACCATGTAGCTAGAGGTGCACCTACAGCTGGTACAGACACTTCCAAAGCATTTTTAAACCATCTATCTTTGGTAGAGCTGGCAGAGAAGTGTTACCACAAGGAAATGCAGTTGGGCCTGAGTGCTTGAAAATTTTGGGGTAAATCTGAGCAATCACAAAGGGGAAAGAGGCAAGGTTGTTGCTGGTACCCAGTTTCACAAACTGCAGTCAAAGAGGAGAATGAAGTTTGTGGTACCTTTAATGAACTGTGGTTGCAAGGCAAGGGCTGAGCCCAAGGCAAGAAAACGTGGCTGTGAAAGTTCTTGTGATGCAGGATGTTTGATATTACAGACAAAAACAAGACAAAAGTTGGTCATTTAGAAATAAAATTCTATCAGACTTCCATATACTGATCTGCTTAAACCATAAAAATAGTAATCTGCTTTCAATTTAGATGGACAAATAGCTCCAGAGCAACAGTTTTCCTTTTCTTAAAAAAGGAATTAAACACTGGGTTGTACTGTGAAAAAAAAAAAAAAAAAAAAAAGGATCAATTTTACGCCAAAATTATCTTACGCTCTTATCAAAACAACTTCTGTGACTGAAAACCATTTACATTATAGAGAAAAATATGAGAGAAACGTGGACCTTTAAATATTAATATGCCTGACATTGTGATGTTTTGAAAGAAATCTCTTGCCCAAATATAATCAATCATCRTATCTTTGGGAGCCTGGAAACTCCATAAAGTAACTGGCAGATGTCACAGAGAAWGTAAATAAATCTGGAAGTCTCCTTTTGCTCTGCTGTAAAATGATTTGTGCTGTTGTTTAAAATCGATAAGCCTGAAATCCAGAAAAATGAAGATGTTTTAAGACCCAGACTTGAAAAGCACAACCCTTAAATAAACTTGTCACTATGCAGAGGTAAAAAAGCTATCTCCTAATGAAAGGATGGCTTATTAGCTCCAGCACTACACCTGGCTAACAATCATTACTCTCAGACCAAATTACTCTCTTCACAGAGCTCTCCTTGGTGCCATGGAGACAGACAAAATGCCCCACTACAGAACTGAGAAATGAGAGATATTTGATTTTAAGATCTCAAGTAGCCAATGGCTACTTTCCAGAAAGTTAGTTATGTTTTAATTTTTTTGTTTTTCTTCCACCTGCTTTTCTCTCAAGCAAACACTGTGCACTGCAAAAGCCCAGGGAGCAGTGGCAAACTCTTCCACAATTCTGGCAGGAACACAGGACTGCGAGGGGTGAGGTAAGGTCCTATCTGCTGCAAAAATTACATCCTGAAAAGGATCAGAAAAGGATCAGAAGCTTTATCGTCAGGAGGGACAAAGAAATGAGTCATTGCTCCAYAAATCACAGAATCGAGGTGGGCAGATGGAAGGAGCTTCAGAGGCCACCTAAGGCAGGGAAAATCACATGAATTCTCATASAAAACTTGTTTAACATGTTATTAAAAGCTCCTACAATTGTTAAAACAGAAGGCCTACAATTAGATGGCACCCTGAGTGATCTCTCTTCAGAGATCTTGGTAATTCCCAGGCAGTGACAAAACAGAAGCTTACAAGAAGCTTCAGGAAAAAAAAAAGAAAAAAAGAAAAAAGAAAAAAAAAAGATAGCAAAGGAACGAAGACAGCATAATTTTAAGTTTCTTGTGGCTTTTGTTTTATTTTTAATAACTCTCAGATTTTATTTTTCTTTTTACATTTTTTACCCTGAATTGAGATGTCCAGGAACAGCAGTAAATGTAAATCAGACAGATGTCCAAACTAGAACAAACAGAGATGTCAAGAACCGAAAAGAATCCAGGTGATTTATGTTTAATGACTGATTAAGTGTTTTATGAATCTGAATCTACACAATAAATTAAAAAGTTAGATTCTTGCTTAAATGATCCAAACCAAGCTGTCTTTACACAGAGCTCCACATTGGTTCAGTTCTGGTCTTGTGTTGCTTTTAATACTCAGCCTTTTCAGCTGTAACAGTAGTCACCCCTGCAAAACAGAGAATTATCCTATTTACCTTCCTCCAGTGCTGCCCAAGATCATCCGCAACAGCGTGGTGGCACGGAATAGAACCAATCCCAGCTYCTGGTCCCAGATAAATTCACCAGAAAGGACAGAGGAAGACAACAAATGCCTTCAGAGAAATAAACCTGTGTAGACACAGGTGCTCTGTGCACATAAGCGAAGAAGAAACAAGATTATTATGTTTAGGACAAGGATTAATTGTCATTGTTTCAGGAAGACAGGCAACATATTTCTGAAAAGAAACTAAAGCTGAGGCCAGCATGGGAAATCTCTCCAGATAATTGCAATTGTCCCATTTGTGATACTCCTTCTCTCTCAGAATCACTGTGGYTAACAGGGACAAGCTTCTGTGATTCAGTGATGCCTTGGAAGCACTCTCTGCAAAGCAACATTCACTTATTTCCCAGCAAACTCATTTAAGCTCCATAAAATGCGCATCCACTTCTCCCTTTGCGGGGGGGAAGGATGAAATATTGAGACTGGTTTCCAAATCCATTGCTTTTCCTTCCTCCCTCCTTTTCTCCCAGTGCAGCTGATGAAAAGAACATCATTCCTGGCCGTGCCTCACTCACCAAAGCGTTAAATAAAATCATAAAGCCAACCTGCTGGTGTCATGAAACAAAATATAATGCAGATGTCATGCATCTAGCTAATCTCACCCATGGATGCTGCTCAAGCAGAAAGCACCAGTCACACACCAGAGGAACACATTTCCAAGGTATTGCCTGCTATCACTTCTTCAGGCATCCAGAAAAGCAAACAGGCATGGCTCCAAATCACATCTTTAAAAGGGATCAGAAATTAATCTGATGAACAATCCTACTGGGCTGGCAGTCCCGCTGACAGGGGATCAAAGTTTTTACCTCAAATCTTTATCCTCTGTAATATTCAAAATACATTTTTAATGTTACTTCACTATTTTTAATTTCTTTGGCAATTAGCAGTATGGCAATACCTTATGCTYGCCCACAGGTAGTTACCAGCAGAAATTAAGGAAATTAATCTGCAATTAATATTGCAAATCCAAGGAATTAAACCTAGAACAAGGTYCTACAGACCTCTCAGGGGTAAGAGCTTGCCACTACTGCAGAATTCTCGTCACTTTTCATCAAGAAAAAGTCCAGGACTTGCAGTTTTTTCCAGTCTGTTTTTATCCAATACTTGCTGCTAGAATTACTTTACTAAATAAATAAATAAATAAATAAATAAATAAATAAATAAATAAATAAATATTAAAGGAAAGGGTAAAAATTATTTATCTCTACACTTGCAATAATTTTCATCCCTTAATCTGTCAAAATTCCCTTGGTGTTACTAAAATTCTTTTGAAGGTTTAGACTCCTAAACTAAGGGATCACCAGAAATTTGCYCTGCACATGTTGGATGAGTAACCAATTAACTCCAAATTTCTGACAACCTGATTTCTTTATTCACTTGAAGAAAAAAACCAAGAAACCAGCAAATCAAGCAAAATCTTGACTGCATCTGTGACATCTCTGTGAGCCCAGACTGCAGAGTATAGCAGATCTCACTGCCAATCTTTACTTTTGTAAATAAATTAATGAAATAATGAAAACCTCAATGACCCCATAGATCCTCTATACCTTTCGTCCAGTTATGCACAAGCACAGTTTTACTAAGTTTACAACAATAGATAATTTCATACTTAATGCCAGATGTAAAAATATCAGTAGCACAGTCTTGAGAAAAGAAAACATCCATAAGGATATAACAAAACACRTGAATACTTCTTCATGCCAGTAATTTTTGTCACATCTTTAAAAACAGATTATTTGTGTCATGGGGCAATTACATTTATGTGCTAGCAGTTTTGATGTCTTCCCTCCAGCCCAAGTAATCTGGCTTTTTTTCTATTTTTTTCTTTTTTCTTGCCTTCTTCAAGAAAAGCTTCCTGCTCTTCATGCTGTGCCGAATCTCATTTTCTAGTCTTTTGTTTATTTTTTAATTCATTCAAACTCCATTTCCAGAAGCAAAAACCCAGTCAAATGTGTATTACCAATGTCATGCTAAGACACCAAAGCTTGCCTATAAAACATAAAGACATAAACATAGCCCTGATGTTGAAAATATTTAAACCATGAATAACAACATTAAAAATGTGCAAAGCAAAAAAAGGAGCATGATTTCAACAAATTAGAAAAAAGGGACCCATTACAGTTATAAAATTGAAAAGCCTAATTTCTTTTACCTGGAGATTATATTTATAATAACAACCAGCTGGAGATGTTATTTATAAGCTCCTCAAGTGTCTAAGATCTTTCTTTGACATCTAGTTTCACTGAATATAAAACTACATTTCAAAAAAGGTAAAAAGAAGGGTAATAATTATTTGTTATCTTTTTCCTCTGTCCTTGCTGTTAATTGAATTTCCTCTGGCTAAGGCTAAGGCTGGAAATAGCAATTCAGTCACACTTAATTTTACTGAGAACTGTGAAATGCAAATGCAAAATAAACTAAAAAAACCCCAAGCTACAAATAAGGATTTGGACATTTAAGGATAGTTGGGTGATAATATCTTCTCCATTGCCTTTGACATTAATTTCCTCTCCATTATAAGAATTTTATTTGTATTGTCTCTCACTCTGTGACAGTTCTTTACCTCCCCCTCCTTCCCGATATAAAAGTTGAGATATAAAACAAAATTAAAAGAAGTTAAAATGACCAATAAATTTCTCCAACATTTACCAGTTTTGTACCTGGTTGGGAAATATTCAGAACCAGCAATATTTTTCTCCCAACATATCTGTTCCTGTACTTTCCTCACTTTCTAGTCTTACAGAAACTCACTTTTTTTTTAACCCCTGATTAATCCCGAAAAAAAAAAAAAAAAAAAAGCCAACACAGACAGTATCTGTTAATTCAAGGGAAAAAATATTACAGTAATGAACCCATGTTATTCAGCTCTGAAATGAAACTAGAGAAACGTAGACATACAATAAAAAATCACTAAGGTATCTACGTAACACACGTTCATAATTTTATAGTAATGGTATGGAACACTTCTACAATTGATTAAATTGATATAATTTCTGTCCTGTCACTGGGCACCACTGAAATGAGCCTGGYTTCATCCTCTTTGCACCCTCCTTCAGGTATTTGTACACTCATGAGTTTCCCCTGAACCTTCTCTTCATTCCAACATTTTCAGTCTTCCCTCATAAAAGTGATGCTCCAGTCCCATCACCATCATCATCATCATCATCATCATCACCATCATCATCATCATCATTATCATCATCATCATAATCATGGCTTTTTGTTGGACAAGCACCCAGCATGTCCCTTTCTCTCTTATACTGAGAATACATACACATATATTGTTTCATATTCATATTCATATATTTCATAGTAATTTCTAACTGATTTTAAAAACATTTTTTATTTTCTTACCCTACCACCAATTATTTTGCACCCTTTTCCAGAAATACTTACAACCCATGAATAACTTACCAGATTTACTTCTAAAATAAAAATATTTCAGCAGTCAAAAAAGCACATATTTGGATTATGTTATTCTTCACACATAACGTGAGTATATATAAATACAGAAATCAACTTTATGTACAATGCTACATTCTCTGAATATTGGGAGTGAGTTAAGAAAATAACTGGTATCCATCTAGGTGGAAAAACACATCTCATGCTGACTGAAGCACATCTTGTTTCAGACACGAAAGAGCATCTACACATATTGAACCTCCCAGCACTGAGCTCTTCTCATCACCCCAGAAGAGCAAGGGAATCAGGAACTGTCTGTTCTCCCAGCACACCACGGCAAAAATTATCCTCTAACCTCAAGCCTACTTGTAAAAGCTTCAAAACAGATTTTCCTGCCAATGGCTAAAGCAAGGGAACAGCAGGCAACTGGTGCTTTTTGGACTAAGTTGTTGGTATGACCAAGAAATTTGGCAGTTGCATGGATCAGTCAAGCATGAGCTGAAGACACTCATGTTTAGCCCAGAAGCAATCATGACCGTGGCTTTCAGCCAGAGAACCCCTCAGCTGCCTCTCTACCACTTGAACACTCAGGAAAAAGATTCTCTCTTTCATCTTGTAATTTAAATGAGCTTTTGGGATGCTCATTCTGTATCGTTTGCAAACAACTGCAAGAAAAGCTACGCACACAGCAGTCGTGTGGATATCTGTACGTATAAGTATCAGAATGAGAAGGAAAAGAACAGTCTAATTAAACTGCACAAAAGACACTTCAATATCCTAGTGTGGCACGTTATGCATAMATTTAGGAATTCCTTGTGATTATGGCTGTACATGCTCACGAGGCAACATTCAAAACAGCTTACATTTAAGATTGTTTGCAAGCAGAGCAGCTGAAGCATACAAACAGAAACAGCCTCCAAGCTTAAATTTTTCTTAGAAAAAGYAATGGCTATTTTCAAGCAAAATGAAGGAGTATCCAACTTTCATATTATTATCAATTACATATGAGTGGACATGTACTACCACCTAGTTGTGAAAGCAGAAATCTGAAGAATATCATCAAGTTCAAAAATACCTGRGTGAGTATTAAGATTATTTCATAAAATCACGGAATGGTTCAGCTTRGAAGGGACATTCAAGGTCATGCACTGCCACCCCCATGGGCAGGGACACCTTCCACTGTCCCAGGGTGCTCCCAGCTCCAATGTCCAGCCTGGCCTTTGGGTAGGGACAGCCACAGCTGCTCTGGGAATTCCTTCCTAGCCTCTCCCAGGGAAAAATTCCTGCCCAAAATCCCATCCATCGCTGCCCTCTGGCAGTGTGACCCCATTCATTCCCTGTGTCCTGTCTCTCCATCCCCTGTCCCCACTCCCTCTCCATCTTTCCTTTGCTCCCTTCAGCCCACTCTGAGCTCACCCCAAAGCTTCTCCTGTGCAGGTGAACAATCCCAGCTGTCCCAGCCTTCCCTCCCAGCAGAGCTGCTCCATCCTCTGCCCATCCTGGAGTCTCCTCTGAGCTCCTCCAGCAGCTCCAGGTCCCTTGTGCTGGGACAGGGCTGGGGCAGCTCTGCAGGTGTGGGGTCACACAGAATCCCCTCTCCCCTGCTGTCCACAGGGGGTTTGGGGTCCCAGCTCTCACCCACAGCACCCCCAGGTCTCCTCTCAGGAGAAGGCTGTCCCATCTCTGCTCAGCCTGGATGCGTGTTTGGGACTGTTGAATGTTTTATGCATTTAACAGCTGTAATTTCTATGTATTTACCAGTCTATTCCTATTTACAATACATAATTTGTAACAAAAACACGCAGTTTGTTTTCTTATATGGTGTGAAACTGTTGCTTTGCAGGTCAAAATGTATTTTTTGAACATCTGATGAAAAAAAATGGCTAAAGTATAAAACTAAAGTATTCCCATGGCCACAGTCAAGGGCTGATATAAATTTTATCACTTTTATCTTCACACTTGCACAATTACAGCTACATATCAAATGCTGTATCATGTRTGCATGGCTGGCTTGATCCACACTGTCTCTTTTCWCTTTTTTTCTCCTTWGGTATTGTGGKGAACTAGGCTTCTACATTTTGTATTTTCAATTCTCTATCTGAAATTAGAATGATCAAAGAACATTTTGGATGTGGAAAACCACAAACCTAATTTTAGGAAAGACTATTACACTAGCAGATAGCTTAACTATATAGATTTATACTGAGCATATACTCTTTATAGAGCTCTTCTGCATCATCTAAAGATATAAATGTATTTAACTATAAGCCTCCAGCTCATGAAGCAAGAAAGTTTTTCCCCTACTGATCTTCAAAAAGTTTCTGTAGGGCATGATGCCATTTATGSATGGCACAAATAGGAGCACAACATTTTGAGAGAACAATTTGTATGGTAGTACAGAATGTCAGAGACATGATACCAAATTTAAAAACATAGACTTACCACAGAAAAGAAAAAAAAAAAGAAGAATTAGAGTCTTGCAATGGTCCGTACAAGATCCCTAAAAGAGATGAGGAAAAAAGCAGTATTTACCCAGTACTTTATGATGTACAAAGACACATATGGGTATACACAGAAACTCAAGAGGAGAACAAGCATCAGAAGGAGGGAAGGGCACACACAAATTCTTTCATTTAAATCCTCTAAAGGAACCTCTAGACAATTGTCAGTGATAAGTAAAACTTTTCTCAGTAAACAACAGATTTTTCTCTCACTGATTTCACTATAATCAAGTTTTTAACTCTGARCTGAAACACCATGAACTACTTCTCATGTGCTATCCCTCTGCCTCCCCTTTAAAATAAAAAGCCCCTACACATAAGATACTGCTGAAATGGCTACAGATTAGATAGCCTAAGGAACATATGGAAAAAACAATAAAAAAAAAATTCTCTTTCTTAATAAGTTTTTTTTCACAAAAAGTTCCAGCTTTTTAAAAGAAAATTTTCAGCTTTTTAAAAGACTAATCTTTCTGGTTTTSCAAACATAAACTTATGAAATAGGCTTCTTTGGTCCCAGGGTTAATTGGCTACTTGGATGAGCACACAGAAAACTCCCACACCCTCAAAAGGAAGAGAATGACAGTATCTAGTTTCTTTCATACTGATCTGTATTCAGAAATAAAGAGAAGGAAACAGTACACAATAATTTATTTTTATGAATGTCAGGAATGACAGCGTACTTTAATTTTGTACCCATCCMAAATTATATCTGAGCCAAATATTTCATTTTAAGAGTCCTGTTAAATGTTTTCAAAGGCCTTGTTTTATGTGTTCATGAAATAACTCACTATTTTTTAGCTTTCAGGAACGGTAATTGCTGTAAATCTTGCAAATTAGCATGAGTAGTACCAGCAAGACACTCTGTTAAAATTCACCTACATTGTTGCTGGAATATTTATTAGGTACTAAAATATTTAAAGGAATCCTACAACTACTACAATTCAAATTACATTTCACCTAAGAAAGCCTTTCTTACAGCACTTAGTATTATTATTTTGTCATTGTATAGAGTCTAATCCAGCTGCTATCTTGAGTGGAAAGATTTCTTTTCATTAGAAGGCTGAATGAARCCATTATATTAACTGGATATTCCCTATTGTGTTTTATCAGTTTGCACAAGCAAATTGCACTGCTCATTGTAGTAACTGCCATTTTCAACATTTGCACACATAATAGAAATGTTAGGACCATTTATAAGCTAGTTGCCTCTTGATGGATTGGTGACCTTCAGAGGTCCTTCAGCATGGATTTTCTCTGCAGCAGCTGGGGAGATCACCTACTTTACAGAATCCCTTTTGTGTCAGCATCTCCTAAATGGTTCCAGTCCGACTAAGATAGATGACACCTGCTATTCAAATTTTCAACATTTGCCACACCTGTACCTCACTCCCCTCTTTGCCTCTCCTAAAGCTTATTTRTATAGACTGCTCCAGGTGGTGGTGATAGGAGCCAAGACTTTCTGCTGGTGCTGCACAGACCATAGACCAATTCCTTTACATGTTAAAAGGCATTTTTTATGTAAAGGCCAGCCTCAAAAACTGCATTTTTCCCCCTTTATGAGAAAGTGGTTTGAGAAAAGAGCTGCAGACACACAGACTTAATCTCTTTTGCTGGCTTTCCAAATAGATATATAGCCTAAGAAAGGGAAGAAACAGAATGYTGCTTGGTGGAAAGAAAATTATTAACATAATATATATTTATCTGTGGCTCTTACCCTATTCCTGTTTGCAGAAGGTTTAGGAGCAAAACCTACTGACAACAGTGCTGACTAAAGATGGCTCAAGTAACAACTGCTCATGTTTAGAATGGGTAGACATTCAAACTCATTTTCCAGAGAAAGATGAAATGCGATCCTCACATCCTTTCAATGGTAAGAAGATAAAAGCATTTTGCAGATAAAACAATCAAACTGCCCATCTTTTAATGAAGGAACAAAAACATGTATATTTTTAAGAGACAACATACCATTGCATAAGATGTTTCTCGTTAAACTATTTGTACAATCCTTATCGTTTTGGTGTTGGATAAAAAAACCCATAAACAACAAAAAACAAACAAACAGAAACAACCAGTAGAACAAAACTCCAACCAAAGAAAAACTAAACTGTGAGTCTTGCTGCTTGCAATACATTTATTGCTACTTCACAGGGATGAACAGCTGTCAAAATGCTCTGTCACAAGTTGCAATGATTCACAGGGTGATCCACTTYCTACATACCCTGAAGGTCCTGGTGRAAGTCTGCTCTCTTCTKGCTGACAGGGCTGTGAAGAGCAGACATTTTTTCAGGTCATAAAAATAAGTCATCTTGAAGTAAAACAGAACTCAGCCAAACTAAAGGAGATCCTGTCATGTAACATTCATTTTTCATTTCTTCCCTATAAAGGTAAAAAAAAAGGGCATGAAATCACCAATTTTGAGATTCTCTGCTATCTAAAACATTGATGCACAATTTCATTGCAAACAATATAAAAGACCAGGGGCAAAGTCTAGGTGAGATATTTCAGACATTTTCCCTGGAAAYTTCTCTAGCTCCAATTTCAGCAAAGGAATACCTTGCTACAAAGAAAGATTCTGACAGGAAATATCCAAGTTGYTCTCCCAGCTGCTTCTGTTTTTATAGCTGTAACCAAACCCAGTATATATATACAGTATCTATACATGTTTATATATACCCCCAATAGCATCTAATTTATCATTCCTTCACACATAAATAAAAGATGTTTCTTCTGTTTTTTCATACTTCCTGATCTAGCTTTTGGATTTTTTTTCATAACATTCTCATGCCCCTAATCACTCCAGGCAGATGCGGACAACTGCCCTACCAGCACCAACCATACTGAGGCCAAAGCCAAGTGAGACAGATTCCACACCAGGATCAGAAGCAGGAAACTAACTCATTCCTTTTACCATGGGTTAAGAGAAAAATGCATTCTGCCACTGGGACATGAATTCCTGACCTGCACAAAACTCCCAAGGCTTGGAGCAAACTCACAGAAAGTGCACAAACAAACTTAAAACTGTAGTTACAGACAAAGAGTGACCAGCTGCCTTACATCCTGCAAGTTTCAAAAGAAACTTTACAGGTTATTCCTCACTTGATCCAGTTTATTCCAATATATCATTCAGTAAATAAAGGATGTCAGTTCCAGGGCTCAAACTAGCATCTCAGATATCATCCTGAAAATACCAAGGAGAATCTATAGAGTTGACAGCTGACTGACAGTCAAATTTCACAACAAACCTGGTCCTACTGAAATCAAAGCAAAATTGCTATTTTAAAGGTCGGTGGAATTTATAACTTTTTGATCAGTTCTGTGAGCTCAAACTCTCTATATATGATTGCATAAGGACTCTGCACTTCCCAGTACACATCACATTTTCCTCTAGCATTGGGGAGGCATGCTAGAGGAAGTTCTGAGACAAGAAGATCACACAAACAAAATATTCCATGTTAAGAATAAAAATTTTTATTTGTTACTTATGTCTTCATTCTTTTTGTGTACAACTGTAGTGATAACACATGGAATACACAGCAGAACTTGTGATAGGTACAGCCTCATGTCAGTGTTATTTCACATAGCCTTCCTCATGAATTTCCTGCCCCTTTGGAAGACCTGAAGGCAAGGTGATTACACTGAATAACCAGGACAGCTTTGCTATCAGAATATCATGACCATCACAAATGTACTGATAAGCTCTTACCAAATTTGACTTGTAATTTCTCTGTTTACATGCACACCGACAAAGGATTGAGTTTTCATCCAGCTCTAGAATGAGATCCAATGACCAGAAATAAAAAAAAAAAAACATTTTCTTCTGATAATCTATCTTTTTAGTCTCCGCATTCAAATTAAGACAGTTATAAAATATCTGTAAGCAAACCAAAACAGCCATCAACCATTATATACTGGTTAGAAAAACTGCCATGGGATTTWAAAATTTATTTATTTAMAATTTCTCTAGAAAAGAGAATYGCTAAAATGCATTTTTGAGGGCAGTTTTTACTTAGAGGAAGGACTAATACATGTTAGGAATTACACTAACAGGAGCTAAACATCACATAACCATCCCTGCACCTGTGTTTTCTGTAGAATTCCCATGAACAAATGCTGGATAATTTCTGCAACATTGGTTTTTAAAGACTCTCTCCAAGGACCACACAGCTAAAGGCCCAAGACCAATAAAAACAATAAGATCATTTTTCTTGTTGATCAAAGAGAACAAGTTAGTACAGACAGGAGCTGCTGCTGACCCTTTTAGATCTAAACCATTGATTACATTCAGATTTGGACTCTCCAGAACTCATTTTTCTTTGCTTGCCATAAATTCAAGTATAAACTGGAAAATGTCCTGTATTTTTGCTTTATGTGGAATGAATATTATTCTCAAGGAAAGCCTCCTAATGCTGAAGCCACTGTGGGACTCATGAGCAAGTGACTTAAAATTTCCTTTGAAGTACAGGTAACAGAAGTAACCTTCTTTGGTGATCAACTGATTTGAACTCAGCACTAGCTCTCAAAGAAAGTTGTGCAACCCTGGCAACAGCTTCTGGAAAAAAAAAAAAAATTGCTAAATTGTTATAAAAGGCTTTCAGAAAGTCCATAAAGTAAATTAGGTAGGTGGAATTCCAGAGAATGTTAGGAGGATTGTTAAGAACAGTTAATAGAGTGAGATTTCAAGAAAACAAGGACTTGCACAAAAATATTCTGTAAAAAAAAAAACAATAATTAAGCTCTACAAACTATCTTAAGTGAAAGTTATCATCATCACATGTATGATGTTTACATGTATGATATATGATGCATCATTATCAACACTAGTATGCCTCTGCACAACATACAGGACAACTACACACTGCCTGAATGTTTTACTAAAAGAGGAGAATGACAGATGTGAAAACATATTTATCCTCTCAACAAATGTAATAGTCTCAGTAGGAGGCAAAAGAATAAACATCACACAAGGCACAGTAAATACAAGCTGAAAGTGTTTATTATACTGTCACTTCTAATTCCGGGAGATTTAACAGATATTTCCTTATAACATTGACATGTCCTTTGGAGACTATGATGACAGAACGATGTCTTACTGCCTTCCTTTTATTAAGACACCAAATCAGATGTACCAGAGGAAAGCACAGSCTCACTTGTAAAGCCAATTCATCAACAGATTAAATGGCCTCAAGGGATCGTCAAGAAAGCCTAGAAAAAGACTTCAGATTTGCGGGAAAAAAAGTATCAGAACAAGTTTTGGGTTTTGTCACATGACTTGCAAGTATTTTCTAAAGGAAAGAAATCACAGAAATACAGAGMAGAAGCAAGAATTCTGAGGGATGAAGTTGTGACACGCACCCTCAGTCTCAAGAGACAAGAAGTTTCAATGCTCTCATCCTACATGTGCAATTCTCACACTTTAAAGATCATCTAGGATAAAGTGCTATTTGTGATAAAAATTTTGTATGGAAAGCTAAGTCGATGTCAGACATTATGCATGTAMGTAAAGGCTGTGGGAGAACTCTTAGAGAAACTTTGTACCACTTCCCCATATTTCTACAGCCTGTCCCTTAATTCTCACTCACAGAGTTGAAGCTTCAAGAATGTTTCCAGCCATGCTTTAGACTTATCTGAAAAAAAAACTTTTTTAAAAAAAGTTCTACAAGCAGTATTCAGGCAAAACTCRGCAACAGGTATTCAGTCATGTGTTCATCCTTCCAAAGGAAAAGCACCATCCCCTGGAGAGATTCATGTCCCAGSTGTCCAGGCCCTGCTCCCCACTCTGGATTTAACACATTTACCTGGACTTAACTGTTCTATGTGCTACTAGAAAAGAAGGGAACAAATGAGGATAATGGGCCACCAATCTGCCCAGMTTTGTGTAATTTTAAATAAGAACTAGACATTCAGAATATTAATTTCTGATCAGAACAAGCAACAATAACCTTTGATTCAACCTGAGTACCTTTAGGAAAACGACATTTTTCTGTTTCACGATTCCATGRCTTCAGCCCACGTATTTTCAAAGACAAGAACCACTTGCTCTACAATAATGTGGCACCCTTGAGCAGGATTAAACATGCTGTATTCTTGCAMAGTTAGCTATTTTTACACTTGAATAGTCAAAGCAAAAATTGGCAGTATCATACAGCTCTAGTCAGGAGTCAAGTTCCCAACTGTGAAATGAAATTCCGTGAAGCAATTCAGTATGTGCAGTAAGAAAAAAAAGGTCCCCTGCTATCCCCATGTCTAGTTGATAATGATTTCCTTTTATAAAATGTATTGAATTGCCATTTATAAAATGAACTATTTTAAAGGAGAGAGCTGGGTCCCAGTGACAAGCTGCTGAAGTTATCAAATTCTTCAGGGAAGGTTTTGCACACATCTCTTCAAGACACAGAACAAGACAAAGATGAGACATGAAAAAATGATAACCTTTTGAGCAAAAGAAATTGTTCAAGGTATTTGATRAATACATCAAACATCTGATAAAGTKTGAAGGTACAGAGGATTAAAAATGACAGWAAGACCACCTAATATGAATTCCAGAGTGTGTTTCTTCAGACATTTAAGAGGATTCTTTTAATCTCAGGAACAAATAYTAAGCTGATAAAAAAGATTTTTTAAAATGTTCAAGTAAAGCCCTGAATAAGGATTTTGGAGATAGGTGACTTSAGACATGCCAAAAGGAGTGCAGGGAGAGTCAAGTTCATAATTTCCAATGAAAGGAGAGCAAATATAAATGTTCCTAACACAGTTTGGCTATATCAGCACCTTATCCTGCAGACCTCCACTACCAAAACCTAAACCTGGCCACATAAACCTGATACAGGAGAAAACTCTCATGGTGCCTAAGAGTGGATCAAGCAAACACCATTCCTTAGTAAAAAAACATCCAGTTTTAGGTGGAGGAGCAGAACACACAAAGAGAACATTCCAGCATGGAAACCTGCACACTATCAAAATCCAGCTTATGTTCCACAAAAATGTTTGGATATGTCACAGAAGATTCACTGCCAAAAGATGTGGCAAACAACTACCCTGAGATTCCCAWCAGGAAAAATAGTGGTTACTCAGCTGTATTTGCATTTTGCAGCTTGGCACAAACTTTGTTGTAGATACTTAGTAAGTTACTGCTATGATAAGGCAGTAACTGAAAACATTTTGAAAATTCCACTCCTATGAAACAAATCTTCTGGTTATCCCACTATGAAAAGTGTATCAGTAAAATACTTTTTCCTATCATCTTTATCCATTTGACTGGTAAGACCTGACCCCAGACCTCGCAGCACAATGACCTTGTTAGTGCCTGTAAYGAAGATGATGTGAGTCATAATCACTGTCACTTCATTTCAAGTTCATTTTTAACRTGAGCAAGTCAGTACAGCCTGAATTACATAGAAAACTCATAATCAAGTCCAAGSCTAAATGTTCATTGCCCTTCCAGCATGCCTGACTGCTGACCAAACAGCCAGTTCTGACACAAAAAGTGTCTGTGSTTCAGCAGACATTACTCTTTGTTGACCTCATAAACAAAGGTGATGATGTTGAAGCACAGTGAACATAAACCAGAGGCCACCAGAATATTTCACATTCAACATTTCGAACAGTTAGTATTTCATGATAATGATCACTGATAGGTGACACAATCAATTTTACCAACATATTACAAAAACATTCTGAAAAATTAGAGAAATCAGTGAACAGGTCACTGGAGGAACTGACAGGCTCAYGTGTAAATAAATTAGCTGGACTGAACTGGAATGTTACTAATGAATCAAAMTATCATAAGAAACATGAATAGTTTCTTGTGATTTGTTTTCAGGACCTGTGGGTGCATCTCATCAGGTCCCWCRAAACARKGCACYTTTAGGTACTTTCAGGAACTTCAGAAGTTTCAGCTTTTAGCTCTGAGAACTAAGATAACAAATCATTTTTACATCCTCAGTAATGTCAAAACTGAAATTACACAATTTCACCTCCTGTCAACACTGGCGTGTCTGCCTACAGTACCTGAGAATGGATTGTAAAAACACCAGTTACTGTTTTTTCATTATGGTAAGTCAACAGTAACCACACTGGCAGGCACTCTTGCTGTAAAAGACGCAGCTAAAAGCTGTTGTCACAAGTGAATTTATGGTSTAACAACATATAAACAAGAAAAATTAGAGCAATACTTGCTTAACAKCTAAAACATCTACTGTAATTAGAGAAAGTAATAATCCAGAGAGATCCTGCTTATGGCCAACTACAAGTCACTGAAAATACCAGTCCAGAAAGTAGACTGTGAAAGTATTTAAAACACTACTAAACAGAGGCGCAATTACATTGTGTCAAGACATTATAAAGGAATGCAAATTGATCCTCAATAGGTAAAAGTGATTTTTTGTATAAAAAGTACCTAGTAGAAAAGCCTTCCTTCTTCCACCTTTATTTCTCCCTAACTTTGGTATTTCTTTTGACATTATCTTGTCACAGAAGCACTGAGTGCTGGGAGTCACCCAAAACACGCCTACAATCAAAAAAAGAAGAAAAAAAAAAAAAAAAGCACACTTGAAAAATGCTCCTCGATTTTTGGTTTTTCTGTTTGTTTACCTCTTTTCATGGAAATTACAGAAACTTGGTATCTTAGCATACACTTTATCACACATACAGTAGGACATGTGTGCACAAACAAGCCCTTTCCAATTCACTGCTGACTTAGTAGTTTGAGTGTGATTTGGTCTTTTAACTTGTAAAAAAAAAWWWAWAWAWAAAAACCTGGAGAGATWAAACACCTCCTTCAAAACTCAGCAGCACTTATGGGTTAGCCCAAAACATCATAAATTTTAGCCCACTGTAAAGAATATATTTCTCTAGGAAATGTTCACAATAGCTATTATGGTTTTGGAAACAACTAATACCCTGTTGACAACACTGATCTTATTAAATTGAGCTYTACCCCTCAGCATCTCTTTTCAAGATTAAGGGACAAAAAAAAAATGCTCAATTTTCACTTTTTATACTAAGACACAAGCATGTCTTACACTTACCTCAGTCAAGGCGACAATTTGTCTTGCTGTGAACTTACACATCTAGAAACAAAACATCAGTGGAAGATTTTACCAACAACAGATTTTACAAAAAAATGCAAAAACACAAATATATTATTAAGGCTTATGTGTGACAAAAAAATGTAATAAAAACAGGAACTGGCATAAAAATAATGTGAAAAGTGTGTGAATCATATACATCATATGTATATTAAAATAACTGTATTTTGAGGGCTTTTTTTTTACTCCCTTGCATATTTTCAACCACATACTGTCCTCTTGATGGAGGAACCGATAGAAAGACTGAAAAAACAAATGCTTTTCAAACCATAGAAAATAAACAAACAAATAAGGCAGAAAAATTGAGAGCATTTTTTGCTTTTACCACCAAGTAAATTGAGTATTGCACCTGCAAGSAAAAATGGTGATTTTGGAGCTCCTATTATATTCCCCCACACCAAAGAGTTCCTTCAAGCACAAGCTTTAACAACCAAGCAATGGCTGTTACAATGAGATAGTTCAAAATGCAAGTAATTATAATGGTGCTTGCTCTAATTGAAAATCATTTTGGTGTCTATGATAAAAATACAGAGCTTTACATACTCCATTTTAGAGAAAGACATGAAAACAAAATAAATAATGCAAAGTAGCTCTTACTCACCGTGCAAGTGCTGTATTCTCATGAAGCCTCTAGAAGAGGTTGTGTGTAACCAACCCTTGCATATTTTAAACAGGCTTTTGGGAGATTTAATTAATGCTGCAAAAGATTAATGAAAAAATTAATTTTTTTCAGGGTAAAATATTATTGTTAGACACTTATTTCAGCTGTTGAAATACAGATAGKACATAAAAATGAGGCTCTGCATCCATAAGGAATCATTTACATGAAGGGGCAATTTTTGAACTATCTCACATAATTTGAAAATATATTTATCTAGGTACATTGCCAAAATTGTAATTTTGTCCCTATGCACATCCAGCTAAGCTGCTTTSATGAGTAACATTCAATCTATAAATTTGTGCTCACATTTTCATATTACCTGTGTTTTTCACAACAAAATGACACTAGCAAACAGAAATGCAGAAAAGAAGATTCTACAGCACTTTTATATTCATGATGGCTTGAAAGTATAAATTACACAGGTATTGTGTTACTTCCTCCTACGATCCTAATAGCAAACCAAATTATAAAAGCAGAGCTAACAGGCCAACCCTAATTGCACAGGCCCACTTTCGGATTTCAAACAGGTGCAAAAATCATGKGTTTCAGGCTGAGAAGAGTAAATTGAGCTGCATATGTTAACTCTTACATAAAAGGCTAAAACTGTTGATTATAGAGCCTGAAAGACAAGGTAAGTCACATTTGTGCAATGGTGGTTGATAAAATAAAAACAGCAGATTGTCAGGAAGATCTTTATACATAGATATTACAGTACAAATAGAAACTTCCAATTATTTTATCCTCCTGTTTATAACATATGCTGGAATTGTCTTAAATGTGCAATATTTTAATACCTACCATGAATATCTCATCTTGAATATATTCAAGGATGATCCTGGGAAATACAATAAATAAATGCATTAGGCATTAGCAGTCTGGGGCTTGGGAAGGAATTGTTTCACGTAACAATTTTTTCATGCCTTAATACCAAAGAATATATATATATATATATTCAGCAGTAAAGCTGTAGTTGGACAAGCTCTTTTTGCCAATATAAACCGATGTTGCTGCCAAGAAAAGCACTWATTCTATGCATCCATTTCCACCTTTCTAATGCTACAACCGCTTCACACCTTCCTGTGGGTTAAGTGTTAAGTCKGTGTGCCACTACACCCTGAACTGGATCTGTGAAATTATACACTCCAAAGAACAGCTAGGAGAGGAAAGTGTTCTTTGAACTGCACCYTGAAAAAAATTATATTCAATGCATATTTACATTTGACAGTAACTCAGTTTCACACGTTAAAGAAGGCTTGCACATTTGGAAGCTTGGCTGGTTTTAAGAACTATAATGGAAGAATAAAAGATGCCACTTCTCCTAACAGCCTCCTCCCATGGGCATCCTATTGCTGATGTCTGCAGCAACTCTGTGACTGMCTCCAAAGGACAATTCCTTTTACTGCTCCACTTTCCTGAGACTTATGTGGGCTCTCTGAAATCAAGGTAAGTATTTTCTCCGAGTAATAACTCTTTTAAACTAACGTTATCTGCATTACATTTCAAGGTTTTCAGCTTTTCATTGTGCTGAATACAAATGTTTCACATACCAACACCTCTTTTTGCAGCTGAAGACCACCACATTATTAATAATTGTTTATTTTATACTTCTAACGTATTTTATATTTAAGAATACCTACTTTGTGGGGAAAAAAAGCATTTGCCATATGTGAGGAAAGTTAATTACTCTTATGAAAGACTTCTACAATTGTGAAATTAGACCGACATTATGAGATATTTTCATTAACCACAGTTATGCTAAAAACCATGTAATTAACATCTATTCTACAATGCCTCTCCCAGCTTCTACTCAGCCTTTCCCTTTCATTACTTAACATTTAACAAGTGCTTACCCTCATGGTTAACACCTGACCTCATGACTGAAGAGAGGTTAATTCCTAAGCTGAGTGCTAAACAAAGTAATTTATCAGGTCAACAAAAATGGAGGATAATTTCTGCAGAAAACAATGTTTTTGTGTCAYCTATGATGGTTGTTTTGTCTCCTGAGCCCTCTGTCCATGACACCAGCAAAATAATTTACAGAATTTACGCTGTTAAAAAGCTTTCGTGAAGTGCACACATCTGAACTTGATTATACATATTTTCAGCATCTAAAAACAGCTGTTTACTTCATTCAAAAAAGAGGATTTAGAAAGTCAGTAAGATTTTTATCTTGGTTCTCTCACTTCATCTCAATGATTGGCAATTTTGAGCCCCGAAGTATGGCCTTGTATATTTTGTAAAACATACACTAAACTTCTTATGCTTCTTTCTTCCATCAAGATCACAAAAGACAGATCCTGTGCACTATTTTCTTTGGCTACCTATGTTTTTCTTTATTTGTATTTTTGGCCTCTATTTAAAAAAAAAAATGTTTCGAGAACAGAAACATTCTTTATGGGGAAAAATTAATAAGAAAGCAGTACCTGGAGAAATTCATCACCAAGTCATATTCATAGCAGCACAATGCAATGTATTATTGAAGATGAAAAAGACAACCTGGCAAAAAGTAACAAGTTTTTTAAAGGAAGAAAAAAATGTCAGATACAAAAAGATGTATGTCAATAAAAGCATAGATTCAAAGTTTCACAGATTTAAAAGATGGAAGGTACCATTATAATCACCCGTCCTGTGACCCCACACATGAAAAAGGTCAGGGAGTTTCACCCAGTAATTAATTCTATAATTCCCACAATTTGTGTGGATTTACAACAGCTTTTATATAAAGGCATACAGTGCAGCACTTAGCATCTGGCCTGGCTACCTGATTCTCTTCATTATAATTATTGTAGACCATATTTCTAACACTTTGGAAGATACTATCTTTCATTCCTTTGCCAAAATTCCAATCAATACCATCCGAGTCTGTTACTCTAAACTCCTCCACAGCTCCATGGTGAGCACTTAGTTCATGCTTTGAAAGAGAACAGATATGAGTGTTAGATATATTTTTTCAGCTGTAAAACAACTCCAGAGATCTACCACCCTCTAAAATATTTAGCTAGAGATTTTTGCTTCTGTCTACAGAGAAAACGTCTGCAGAGCATCACGGATTAAAATGCTATTGCTAATGAAACTCTGTAACAGGAATCTTTATGTCCCTGCTCAGCATCTCCTCTGCAGCAACAGCRTAAAATCTGCTACAGGAAGAGAAGATCTACATTAAAAATGAGAATTTGTTATTAAGATGATAAAGCAGATTGAAGAGTACTACTGTACTATTAATACCACTTAGGAAACGCTTGAGAAAGGATTGCAATCTCTTGACAAAAACAAAAGTCTATCTAAACAAAGGGAAAAAAAATTCTGAAAAATAACCACCCAAAGAAATCACAACTATTTCCACTAACAATGATAAAATGTGTCCTAAAGTTCTATATCACCTATTAATGGTCAAGGTCCACCAAMTATATGGAATTAAGGCTCACTTCTCAAACTCATTTCAACCTGTCTTTACCAACTTATTACTTTTTATAATTATTGTATTTTACAATGTATTGCTAATTACAAATATTCAATTGTAAACATAAAAATCCTGGTTTTCTATCTTTTGACAGACATCACGGAAATATGCAGAAAGGCTATGAAAATAAATTTACTCCTTGCAATACTGAGATGGCAGTACCAAACTCCTTTTCCTGTAAATATTAAAAAAAAAAACCAGAGTTTGTCTTTAAAGTACTCCATGTGGAACAAAAAATAGAGACCACTAATTCTGGCAACAACTTTGTTATTACTSTGACAMATGTAAAGGGTGCTCAGGGGGTTTYCTCCCTTTCACATTGCCAAAGTTTGTTTMAAAATGCCACACAGGGTGGCTGCCCCYATCCTGRAAGTGTTCAAGGCCARGCCTGGAACAAYCTGGTTTAGTGGAAACACTAAACAATTTTAGTGGAAAGTGTTCTTGCCCGTGGAGGGTGGGAAGTCCAGAACTGCATGAGATTTAAGGGCTTTACCAACACAAACCATGTGGTTACCATATTTTTCGTTCATTTAGCAGGATCCATGAATTCTACATTAAAAATCACCCCGTGCAGTTTGCATGACATAGCTAAGCCTCAATACCTGATGCCCAAAAAAAAGGCTTGGAAATAAAACTCCATAGACCGCTGTCTATAGAGTAGGTATTTCTTTATTGCAGCACTGGAGGTGAGGGGGATTTCTGCTCCTAACCCACTTGCTTTTGTTTTAAATTAGCACATATTTATATTATAAGCATGGCGTAACATTACCATTGTCACTGCCCCCCATTCACACACCATACACCCATCACTATACATGGGCACGGAAATACACGATATCACAGTTTGAACATAAAAATACATGATATAACAGTTTTACAAGTACATATGTGTCATCCTCAATTTGTTGGTTGCAGAGGTCTCCCTCTAATGAGATACCATCCTCTTCATCACGGTGGAGTTTTCACTTTTGTCTTCAGGGCATGCACAGTTGTGACATTCATGGGTTTTTTTCTAGTCCTCCAAGTCGTAATTTCCAATTATTTTTCTCATTGTCCCATGCTTCTGCCAAGTTCTCATTACTGTTCCTTGTTATAGCACCTACCTGCCTACTTTTTTCAGAACTTTTTCTGATTTATGCCTCTTGGTGATTTCACCTATCTATGTACTAATCCAGCTGGTTAGATTACGTGCAGCTGGTACACTATATGTTGCTAATACACTATTAAAAAGCTTATAGCAATATATATATAAGCTATCATTGATCATATATTAAAAGCGATTACATTGTATTTTAATAATATATAAAAAGTTATTACATTGTTCTATTGGTAATGTATAAAATAGAAAGTTTTCAATGAATAGGCCTCATAAGCAYCTTATGACTTTGATATAGACCATTTTATCACATATTCCAGACTCGTTCCCGCCATTTCCCCTCCGCCCCTCAGCCATCGCAAAATGGCGGCGGGGACGCGCGGGATCAGGCCACCCCCGCGGCGAGCGCGCGCGCGGGGCTCGACCAACCACAGGCCGCCGTTCGGTACCACGTGACCGCTCGGAACTACAACTCCCGTCGTGCACCGGGGTTCCCTCCTCCTCGCTTCCGGTTCCGCTTTCCCCTCAGCCGCTCCGTTCTCGGGAAGGTCGCGCAGGGCGGACGAGTGTTCGCCGTCTCCTGTCCTYATCATGCTGTCCGCCAGCGTCCGCCGCTTCACTACCTCTGCGATCCGCCGCAGCCACTATGAGGAGGGACCCGGCAAGGTGGGCAGGAGCGTCCTGGCCCGCTGAAGGTCGCGGGGAGGGGGATGGCGGGGTGGGGGGTGATGGCTGCCGTGTGCCCGGTGTTGTGTGGGCTTTGCGGTGATGCCGGTGGAGCCCGGACCCTCATCGTGTGGTGATGGACCCCAGCGCCTTTCTCTGCGGTGGTACAGATGATGAGCATTGCGGTATGAGGGGTAACAATGATACTGTAAACGCTTTCTGATGTACCTGGCGTGTTTTCTCAAGCCTTCGGTCTAAAAGCTTCATTTTATATGCCTAATTGATATGAGAAAAGTATTCTCAGTGAAGACAATTAAATACTAGAACACTGGGGAGGCTGTGGCTGTGTTTCCTCAGGGGAAATTTTATTTTTGATTGCATGAGACCTGCAGCAAATTGGCCTCACCTTGGWCTGGAGGAAGTGGGGACAAAAATGACCTCCAGAGGTCATTTATCATCTTTATCATCTTGAGCTGTTTTCATGGAGTGTTTGGGTTGGAAAGGACCTGAAAGATCATTTTATTCCATCCCTTGTCATGGGCAGGAGCACTTTTTGCTGGAYCAGGTAGTTCCAAGCCCCAATGTCCAACCTGGCTTTGGACACTTCCAGGGATCCAGGAACAGCCACAGCTTCTCTGAGCACCCTGTGCCAGGGCCTCCCTATCCTCACAGGAAACAATTTCTTTCTAATATCAAGCCAAAAACCTCCTCTTTTTTAGTTTAAATTTATTCCCCCCTTGTCCTGTCCCTCTCCATCTTCTCTGTAGGTGCCCTTCAGATACTGGAAAATTATTTATTATCCAAAATATCCGTGTTTCTATCCTTGAGAGGTATCAGAATTGCTTTGAAAAAGCATATTTGTTTTGTTCTAAGATTCACAGCAGTTTTAAGTGGACGAGAAAGGAATGAATGCATTGATTGCAAAGGTTAAACTCCTTTTTTTTTTTTTTTCCCTCTAGAATCTCCCGTTCTCTGTGGACAACAAGTGGCGGCTGCTCGTGCTGATGTGTGGRTTCTTTGGGAGTGGGTTTGGTGCCCCTTTCTTCATTGTCAGACACCAGCTCCTGAAGAAATGAAGAGGATAAGCTGTGGCTGTGCTAGCTGGGTAACTGCTTTTGTAGGATTTTATAGAACAGTGGAATTTCCATCAAAAACCTTCATAATTCTCAGCCTTCTGCAGTTCAGGTTGCATAATAATAACTGAAACAGTGAGCAGGCTGAGGTTTGTGTCACAGAGTGATTTGTGACCTTTGCCTCCCCAGAGGCCACACCCCTCTGACTGCAACCAAAACCATSTCTGCTTTCTCCCCTGGGGAAGTAAAAACCTGCACCTGGTGTGATCTGGCACGTGTGATGTGATGAAACAGGATGAGAAACTGTGATGCTGTAAACGCTTTCTGATGTGCCAGATAAAGCTGAGGGGAAAATAAAGTTTTCTTGGGTTTATCCTTTATAAAAACAGTCTCACCATCTACATCATTCCTGATGATTTATGGCCTACTGTCCACTTGAGATAAGGTGATTAACAGAAATTAATTGGTGCTTGCTGAGGATCCTAATGAAGCMAGCCTCAGAGATGACTCAGACTGTGCAAGCATGCCACTTCCATTTAAAAGCCCACTTTAGTTTGTCTTAAACTGATTCCAGTTTGGAAATACCTGGTGTTGTCTGTAATCTGAGAAACTAAATGTTTTTTAGGAGCTTGAGTGACCCAGGTAGTCTTTGAAAGGAAATAATAATCATGATTGGAATAATCTCCTGATTGGAACTAATTTTGTATTTTGTTTACCAGTTTGGTGGTTTTTTCTGCYCTAGATTGAGGAGAAAACCAAAATCTGCAGACTTGTACTGATCTTGAGCATATGGAACTGTGTGGTTTCATGCAGGTCAAGGCTTCTGATGCAAAACCAGGCACATGATAAAGCAAAGCCCATCAAAAATTTTAAGTAAAATATATGTTTATTACAGGGTTCTTAAATTTGTTTTGTTTTTCTTGCAGAGTTGAAGTCCTCTACACAGCATCGTTTAATGGGGAAATGATAGCTGCAACCCATGCTGGATGTCTCTAAATAAAATCTTAAACGCTGTGGGCTGTGTGTTTTGTGAAATTCCTGAAGGGCTTTTGACAKCTGGTGTGTACTGAGAACCCCCTTCAAATTGCAGTGTGTTGTCATTAAACACTTTTATTGTTGTGTATGAAAAGGGTAGAGAAAATCACATTTCAAAACTGGGACTGGGCTGAGCTTTTTTTTATTGCTCAGAATGATGACTTTGGAGATTTTGTAGCAGTGGGTATCCTGTCTCCATAATCCACACTGCAGAATTTGTAACTTCAGTGAGGATTTTTTTTTTACTTTTTTATTTCCACCCTCAGCTGTTCCCAGGTCTCTGCAGCATCAGYTCTGAGCAGGGGCTTGGGCACTGCCCTAAAGGTTTCATGAGGTTTCAGGCTTAGGGGATGAGGTAGGTGGACAACTGGTATGCAGCTTGGACCAGAAAAAAAGTATTGGTAATATTTTATAGTTACCCAAACGAAGGCTGCTGCAGATTTGGAGGTGTTTGGAAGGAACTGATGGCTGTTGGTGGTGTTGGCACAGAGCCATGCTGGGCTTGGGGCCTCTAATCAAAGATAGTGCAGGAGCCATGAATGCTCTCATGATACTGAAACTAATGAGAATATTATATTTTAGTCATTTGTTGACAGCACCAGTGGAAACTCATTTTCACAGCTGCTTTTTTTTGTGACCATGCTGCTGTGTGAAGGCAAGGGGTGTGGAAAGCACTGGCCTTGTGCTGAGATGGTCACTTCTGTGAAAGGCTGTGAGCTGCTTTCCTGGTGAACTTYTCTGGTTTGCTTTTTTCCTCCACTCATCCTCCTGCTGCAGCACAGTGCATTTCACTGAACCATCACAATCTGCAAACTGAACAGTTTCATAAAATTCCATGTTCTTGCTGTTTGGTATGAATGCCAATTTCTCATCCAACTCCCTCAGCAGAAGTACGTGGGAGTGGTAACATGCTGCTTGTAACAGAACAACTCCCGAATGCCACATTCCTCTTTTCAGGTGTGACTTTCAAGTGGTGGTGACTTCCCCCTTGCTCCAGAGTCCCTGATGTATTTGAAGAGTACAAATTTACCCTGTGGGATCGGCAAACCAGTTCCTTTAATGTGRTGAAAACAAGATTTCCTTTCTGAATGCCACCCACTTCTCTTGTAGTTTTCAAAGATACTTTTGAGCATGGGTGGTTCAACTTCAACCCCTGCAAAATTAAAACAACAAAAATTAAAAACAGCATCAGCCCTGCTTTGGGTAAGGTCCAAATGCATCACATTCGTTATGAACTATTTGATAAATCTGTGTTTGTGGTGTGCTGTTACCAATGAATCTTTCATTTACAAATTAAGGGTAGTACAATTTTGTAGCCTTCTTAATCAATTAATTCAAGGTTTCTTGAGTGCAGGTAGTCATTAGTTTGTATTTTTGATTAAACACCTGTATGCTGTGAGTTGGAAAATGAGCACTTGTGTTCCTCATTCATGGCAAACTCTGTTACTCCTGCATGTTGTAATTAATCCCTTTAGAATTGGGTTGTTCCCCTACATGAGTTGCTCGAGCAGTTTTTGGTAGTTTTCAGGCCTCATCAATTACCGAGTTCTGTTCTTAACTTCTCTGCCTGACTTAAGTAATTGGTTCCCTCAGGATTTCGGAACTTCTCACTTCTGCTGAGAAACACATGAACAGATCTTTCTGTTACTGCAAAATGGGACAGTCTGCATTCTACCCAAAGGCATGCTTTTACTTCTAGATTATCTATAATTTCATCACTGCTCAATAAAGACAAGTTCAAAATTCATATTTTTGGTTGCCTGGGTGGAAAAAAAACAGTTTGTCCTTGAGAAAGATGTGGCTCCTGCCATTAATACCAGGTGTTTGACAGTGTTTTAATTTCACAGAGGCACAACTCCAGATTGTGTATTTTCCTTTGCTCTTCTGAGAAGATCACTGCACTCTGCCAACACTTCCTCATTCAATCCTATTTATTTATTTACCTATTTATTAATTTAACTGCCCATTTTTTTTTCATTTATCCCCCAAATTTACATTGGTCTTAATCTTTTGTGCTGTACCCATTCAGTGGTTTAAGTCCTCCTAGTCTTTTTTCTGTTTATTGCCAAAGAGGTGAGCCAGAGAAGCTCAGGTAGATTTTTTTTCCTCACTTAATTTTATCATTTCAGAATGACTTCTCCAAAAAGTATTCCCACCATAGATATTAACATGGAAATACCCAGCCCTGAATGATTCTATAGAAAGAATTGTTACTATATATAAGAATATATAACAACTGATATTYAATGGTATTAAGAGGGATGGGTAAGATTCATTAAAGCCCATGAGCTGCAGAATTAAGTTGTGCAAAAACGTAACAGTGTGTTTCATCACACTCAGCTSTGTAATAGTCTGGGTACCCAATGAAATATTTATTTTAAAATAGCCTTTTGGGTTCTCTTTGGGGCACCTTCACTTTGTAGAAGATAAATCAATTGAAAACAGGCAAAAAGCAATATGTGAGTGGTGCTCCTCTGTCATTAAAATTGTATGAAGGAAACAAGGCATGGTTAAAGGACCTCTGGGAAATAACACATCTGTGTTATTTTTTGCTTGCCAGATGCCAATTTTAAGGAAAATCATTTTTGATCCCTGATTTTTTTCAAATTTTCCTGTCATAATTTTGGCCTTCATGATTTCTGTTTTGGCACAAACTCAAAGCCTCTCTGCTTTGCTTCCAGAGAGCTTGCAGCTTGTCATTTAAATTATGTTAGATATTCTCTTCAAGCATTTCTGAATTCAGTCTGAGCAGATGTGCATTAGATGTCCTTATGTTTTAATATATGGGATATTTTCAGTTTTTGGATCTTTCTTTCTTTCTTAATCTGGAACACTCCTTGTTCCAGAAGGACGAGTCTGGAAGGACTTGGGTTCAGTTACACTGAATGGGGTAAATATTTTGATTTTTTTTATTAATATATTATTTTTCAAATCAAATAATTCTAGAATTTCTGTTCAGCAATTATTTTGACAGTTTATCCTTTTCATATTCATTTTTCAGAAAGCAATGGGAATTTGAATTTCTTTTTCCCCAMCCAAAGAASAGAGACTYAAAGTCTTGTTCAGTTAACACCAGYTCATCTGRTGTYAATCCATGTTGGGAGATGAAATACAAGATTGGATGAGCCCCAGCTCTGAATTACTGTGAGCAACCCTTGCATGATAGATTGATATAAATACAATAGAAACCTGAATTAATTTTTCCTTTAAATTGTGGCCACTTTAGGCGTTACCCTCTACAATAATTAAGAGTATGAGTTACTTATAAAAATTGCTTTAAGATCTTTTTAGTGTTAATTAAATGGTAGGGAAAAAAAATCAAAATATTTATGTGTGTTATCAGGTACTCTTTTCCTGTTTCTTGCTAGCCTGAGATTTTTATTTCTGTCTGAACATTAAACAATATAGAGGTTTATAAACAAATAGGRCTGGAAGAAGAAAGTATGAAAGTAGAACTTAGTATTGCACTGCCTAGCACATTTAAGCTATTTTTATCCTTTAAAGGTAAAGTTCACCTACACATTCCAATTCATTACTGTGGTTGAGTTTTCAGTGCAGTAACATCATTGGGTATTTTAAAAAAAAAATAAATGGAATTGTCAAGGAGAAAGAAGGAAAGAAAAAAAATTGCTGTCTCCGTGAAAAAGAAATTAGTTGTTCTCCTTTTCATGATCAAGAAAATAAACTTACATCAAGGTCAAAGGATTCATCCAATCAGTGATATCAGAGCTGGGATACAATATCCARTGCTATAAAAATATTCCTGCCTGTTCCCACCTCAGTGGAGTACATTAAACAGCTCTGAGAAGTTATTTGTAATCATTATTTTAATGTGTGAAAACACACATTAGGACAGAAATAGCAGGGCAGAAAAGATTAACTCTCTGGATTGCTCARCTGGAAATTGGAATGTGGATCAGAGGAGCACAATAACACGCTAATTTATTGTCAAAGCTGTCGTAATTACATCTTCAATTATCACAAAAAAAAAGATGTAGACTGAAAAATAGGAGGAACAGTGCGAGTTTAGGGTATATGCCACTGGAAAAACACTTTGGAGTAGCCCCGACTGGTTTGTGGTAGGACAAGACAAAAAGACAGCAACTGTGAGACCCTCTGTGGCGCAATTAATCATCATTTCAATTAAAACATTAATGTGGGCTCTCCCCCTACCCTCTCCGTGGGTTTTTTTTTTTCAGAGGCAGCCCCTTGTGCAAACAGCGAGCACCCGCCCAGCTCCTGTTTGCTCTGCTTGCACAAAGAAGATAAATGTTAGTTGCTCTCTGGGATGATATGCTCAATAAGTTTGACTTGAATTTAAATGAGTTTAAAATAATAGTATTTGCCGGAATTAATGTGATCCACTGTTCCATTTTCTCCTTTGGTATTCCATGAATAACATTAAGTTCCTTTTCTGTGGTCRCGCCACCTTTTTTCCATTAGCTATGTAGAGCGTGCAGCTCTTTGAAAAATGTCACTGTATAAATAGTGTTGCTGAGATCCTGACTGAGCCACAGCCAGCAACAAAATGTGGAAATGTACCTTGCTGGCAAAAAAAAAAAAAGTAAAAATCATGTATTTCTCAATGTATATAAATGTATATAAAAGTTATGACAAGTGATGGACAGAGATGAGAGGGAAGAGTGCGGCCTGAAGTTTGGGGGACTTTTGGAAAATTTTGATTGCGCCATTAAAATTCATAATTCTTGAGAGTTCTTAAAAAAAAAAAAAAAAAAAAACTCAAAAACCACCCCACAACTCCAGAATTCTGGACTAAATGTAGTTTTATAAAAACAAGAGGAAAGATCTGTTCCTCAAGAGAAGACCTGCTGGCCACCAAGCTTGCTGCATCAACCAGAACAGATATCTGGCTGAATGGGGCTTTGCTGTGAACCAAAAATGTTTGCCTGAAACAGAGGCAGAATGGGCCATTGGAGGAAAAAAAAAAAACCCCACAAATATGTCATTAATATGAATGAGAAATTCTTTTTGCTTSCCTCTGTGAGCCATTCAGGTAATTGAAAGTGAAAACTGAACAAGCTGTGCTTCCCTAAAGAACACCCATCTCTCCGAGACCTCGTTTTCTGACAGCTCCAAGCAGATTTAGGGAACAGCTAATTGGGAACTTTTTCTGGAAGTGTGCACATATCTGTGCTCCAAAACCACGCTGCAGTTCTCTTTCCTGTTTGTTTCTCCCAGACGTGGTGCTGTCCTCTCAATCCAGCRCTGCAGAGAATTGTTTTCAGCCAAACTGCAGCAGGAGCTCAGCTGTTAACTCGCTGTTATCTCAACCCACTGCCAGGAGCTCTAAGTGCCTCTTTATAGCTCATTTGGGAATATTTTAGTGTTGGTTTGATGAAGCTGGGTGTAGAAGGGATGAAGGTTTTTTTTGGAGGGGTCAGGGGAAGGCTGGCAACCCCCAAGTAAGGTATTTTTTTTTATATTCTGGAGTGGCAGCACGAAGGGTGAGGTATTTCACAAACACCTGCATAATTTAACTTGTTAGGCACAGTTCCTCTGCCCACCACACGATCCTAAAGCAGAGTGTGCCTACCTGCAGCACAATTAAAGTAGCTGAAGGAGTGACTTCAAAGTTACCTAAATTTCATTTAATTCTCTGTTTGACACTGCTTTGAAGTCGAAGCAACGCCGCAGTGCGGTTAAATTGGAATTTACCTCTGAAATCAAGCTTTGTRCAAGAATTTGCCAGCTACTCTAATCCTAAGTAGGTCAGCAAAACCTAAGCTAGGAAGACTTTAGGTAGGTCACTTTTTAAGTTGATTCAAATTAGTTTTCCTGCTCTGTAGGTCCTGAAAGCCAAACAGAGCATCAGCACCAGGACAGGACCAAGCACAAGGAGAGGGCTCAGACACCCCTGTTTTTATGGGGTGTTGGGTGCCATAATTGGTTCACTTTTCCCTAAAGAAAGCCCATAAAATTGTTAGTCAACCTAATTTTGTGTGAGAGAAGACTGGACTTCAGCACTTGTCAAAAGCATGTTGAAATAAATTTGTATGTAATTATTATTTTTTATTTGTAAGAGCACAAACTCAGGCCCTTTCTCTCCCGGTAAAATTCCAGAGCTATCCCTGCTATGCCATACACCATCCCTGAGAAATGGAACAGCTCAGAGAGTGCACATCCTCACCAGAGCAGCTCAGACTGTGTGGATTAAACCAACACCCCTGGGCAGCCACCTCAGATCACCCAAAACTGATCCTGGGATTCTCAAATTCTACAGAGCAGCTCACATGGGTAGAAGGTGACCACACATCTCTTCCTTCAGATAAATTTAGGTATCACTCCAGCAGCCACGTGAACACCCTYCCAATCAGGTCRTGCAGGAGCAGAAATAACCACAGGYTCTGCTTTTGAAAATGGCCATTATTGCCAGGTAATAACTCTAAAAAAAAAAGTTTTTCTGAAATTGCAGGAGAGGAAGGAGACAATATGTAATCAGGGGCTGGAGGTGGGCATTGCTTAAAACCCCCTAGCAATTTTCTGGTAAGATTGCTAAATGAAACCTTTGTTCTCCCTCAGGAATCAATGACCTTTGAAAAATTAGTGACTGAGCAGAAACAGAAGACAATTCAAGGTAAGTCTATTGACAAAAGAGGAAAAAAAAACAAAAACCATGAGTTCAAACTACTGCACTAAAGATGAAATAGTGGAGGGTGCTACTGAGTGAAGGTGAAAATGTCTCACATTTGCAGCAAATCACAGCCAGGAAAAACTGCCCACCAAAAGGTGTTTGTCCACCTGCCAGGTGAAAAAAAAAAAACAGCAGAGAAAAATTGGGACCTAAATTCTGCCAGGTATTTCTCCTCACTGATTTGAGCTGTGCAAACCACACCCAGCCACTGCCTGGGGAGCAGAGAGCACACACATGAGAACAGGTTTTGGTGTACCAAAGAAACAAATATTTTGTAATAAAGAAACAGAAATCAGCATTGCTACCTACAGTTTAAATGCTATGTTACTTGTCACTGAATTAAGCCTTCTGTAGTTATAAGAGGGCTGTGAAAACAAAGCAGCAGAAATGGATCTCCTTATTCTGGCTCAAATTTTCTGAGTGTCCAATATCAAATGATTCACACAAAAAAAAAATTTTAGAAGTCTTCCAGCCCATTTTGTTATCAGATTTTGGGAAAAACTTGGAAACCTTTAAACTAAAATTAATTTAGAAAAAAAAATCAGCCCATACAGTAAAAAAAATATATGCTGTTGTTCACCCTTAATCCAAAATATTTTCCTTCTCAGAAACTTGCATTATGATGTTCTGGAAAACTTCAGTTTCTCCATTTCTTGCTGTAAATACCTTATGAAACTTCAACACTGGTGCTATCCAGGGCTGATAATAAAATAGTTATTTGACAATCCCATTCAGCTGCTAATATTTTGAAATTTTCCAGTCTTTTTGTAAAATGCAAAAGTAATTCAGAAGGCAATGCACCATCTGGCCTCATAATATCTCTGTTAGTCTTGCAGGTTATCAAGAATTCACTGCTCCCTCTCTCTCCTTCATGATCTTCTGCAGGCTCTTCTCTCACATTGAGTTTTCTCATAAAAAAGATTGTAAGTTTGGAAAGCATTCAAAACCCAAAAAAAAACCCCAAAACTCTCTGGTACTGCAAGTGTTGTAAAATAAATGTGGTTTTAAGGTAGGATTGAAGGCATTGCTAATGTAACATAAAGTAGCCATTTACAACAAAGATTCAGGTTTTCCTTATTGACTATTTTCAGACCTTGTAAATGTATTTGCATTGTTTAGAATACAGATTTTTTTTTTTTTAAATGGAGAAGTCCTAGTAAAAAGTGCTGGTTTTTTTTGTTTTGTTTTGGGGTTTTTTTTGGTTTGTTTTTATTTTTTTTTGCTAGGGAAGCAAAAATAGAAATTGAATATATTCAAAGTTTATCCAATTAAGAAATTCCTTTGAATATCAAGCAAACTGTAAAGCTTACGTAGACATGGTAAAAAAAAAAACCAAAAACATGTGGACAAACATCAGCTTTCTGTCCCACCGTTTTATTTAGCTTTATGTGATGCATGTTATTGATTTACATCCATTTTTTATGCATATGTATGATGGTGTACAGGTGAAAATTAATAATTATATAAATKATTACAGTTGTTCTCTGTTCCACTGGAAAATAATATTTGTTAACTGGGAATGAATATGCACAGCACAAAGAAATTAAAACTTTGCCATTACATTTCTCTGTATTCTGTACTTCTTAGCTGTAAAACCCAATTCCTAAAACTTCAGTGCTTGCACAGRATTATTATTTATACAGTGCTGCCATGTCTGAATAAATATTGTCTAATTCTTCATTTATTTGCTCAGTTCAAGTGGTCTCACACAAATGTCCAAAGGACTGTAATCATTCCCTTACCTCATTTTCTCAACAGGCTGTGTTTTCACAGTGCTCTGTCACTATAATAGGTATTATAAGTGGGAGAAAATTGAAATGCGTGCTCCAACATTTGCCAAAAAAATTAGAAATTCTGGACTGCCACCAAGCAAAGGGAAAGAATAACCAGTCAGACATCCATCAGCTACTTCCCATCCATTCAGAGAGCACCCAAGGGAGCAGGATACTCCTTGGTTTCACGAGTCACTCACAAATACCCAAATTAGATGCCTTTTTATGTGGTTTTCTGTGCCAGTGTTTGATTTCTCCGCGATGCCTGGAAATAATTTGTTAAATGTCTCATGCTTCCACATGTACTGCTGGTGCCTAAAACATCACCCAACAGAAAGGAATGACCTTTCCACGAAGAGAAAAAAAAAAAAAAAAAAGAAAAAAAAATCATTGCTTATGTCTTTTTTAAACGCTGATAAACTTTCGTGGCACCAACGGTGCCGGCGAGATTTATCGAGCAATGCCCTGCAGTATATAAGCACCATCAGGTAGCTCTGCACTCTCTGATGAATAAACAATTGAAGTCGTAATTGTTTGTGCATTCCTGAAAATGTCAACAAAAATCAAACATCTGTCATGCCAGATAAATAAAAAAAAAAAACCACGGCTCGTTTAATACACTTAGCGCTCCGCTCAGCCTTGAAAAGGTCGCTCYGGTTCCGACGAGCGCAGAGTAATTTACGGGTTCCCGGTCAGCAAAGCTGTGGCTGTGTTTTATCACCCTTCAAACAACACTTTTGATTAAGACAGAACATCATATCCAGCACAATCTGCTTAATGTTGCTTTTGGATTTGCTCTCAGTCTCTCCATAGCACAAAACTGTTTTCACCAAAGCAACACTTGCGGCCCCAAGCAGAGCCAACTAAAGCCATTGCCTCGAAAAACACACATTTAAGACAATAAATGGTACACAGAAGCAGTGTTCACTCCTCTGCCATCTTCAGTGGCAATAAACAAAACCCACATTTGGCTCGGGAGTGGATTGAAGCCATGAGCAACTCGCAGGTGCTGCTCGTCTGCCAAGAAGGGCTGGACACCCTCCTGATTCTGGATCCGGCCCCAAATCCCTTCACAAAGAGCTCCTGGCATGTGCTGCTTGTCCTCCCCGCTGGCTGCACCAAAARGCTGTCAGGACAGCCCAGAGATGTCTCATTCTGCACAGACTTATTTAGTTGAAAATTTGTTTCTTGCAAGAACCACTCTCGATGACCTCCATTATTCTCCCGCTGTTCTGCACCCAAAAGATCTGCTAAATGTAAGGGAGAGGGAGAGATTTTGGGGTGAATATGGCCACAGTGTGGATTGTGTCTCCTTCAACGCTATCTTGAAGCACACACAACCCCCTGGGTGCTTCAGTCAATTTTTGTCTCGTTGGCTGTTGTAACCCGAGCAGAGCGCGGTGCATTCAGTGTCATTTGGCACTAAAAACAACGACAAAGTGTTAATTATTGGTACTGATCAAAAAAACTGAGTTTTTTTCTGTTCCTCCTTAAAAATCTGATCCTGAAGGATGGTATTCTGTGGGAGATGCGAGGCAGCAGTGCATTTCCCAGGCTGGCTGGCAGGTCAGAGCCAGCGCAGATGCACAAATCGCATCGCTGGACAGCTGGTGGGAGCTGGCCCAGCTCTCTTCCCTCTGTTCTTCTCCCAAGTATTTGACTCCTGAGCCAGCTCTGTGAGCCAGGAATTTATTTATCATCCACAGAGGTAATCTGGGATGAGAAAACAATACCCTGAGAAGGGATGTGCTTTGAGCAAAGGTGAATTTGAGGTGCTTTATACRTCTAAATTATGTAAGACCTCATCTAAAGGAGGAGAAAGGATACAGACTGTTCTTTTTTTTTCATTTCTTGTGCAGAAGGGAGCCACGAGACCGAATGAGGATTATGCTACTGGGTTTTCTTCACCCCAATTTCTTCACAGGATTACAAAACGCTTTGTGAAGTGTCAGTTTGTCTCGCTGCCTGCCAGTAATGGAAAATGGGGATTACAGCCCTCTCTGCAAAGGTTGATCACTGCTCCCCTGAGCCAGGACAAGTGGGCCTGTGCTTCCAGATCATCCCTAAAGGACTCCTGTGGGGAAATGAGATTGAATTTTGGCTGATTGAATAACCAGGCTTTACACTGGGTTGTTACTAGGCTCTCCCACAGCCTATTTGCAGAGTTTGAGTTGGTCTGACCCTTCCTACTTGTGACATCCCCKTGCTGTCAACACTTTCCAGCACAGATCCAAACCACAGCAGCTGCTGGGRAGAAAATTCACCTTATCCCAGCCAAAAGCAACCCATTCTCCACCTCTTATTCCATGTCCAGCTCACAAATTCTCCAAYACACCCTCTTCCCAACTTCTGATAYGGCACACRGACATGGTTCCCTTTTTYTGTGGACCRCTTTGGTAAAATGTCCTTAAAATATCCAGAAATGTCCACAAAAAGCCCACTGAGTTCATTTAGTCCATGGCTCTGAGGTCCATGTGTAGAACAGGAGTGTTTTTGTGGTACTGCCTCTGTCTGTCCTTCTGTCCCAAAAATCTGGATGACTCAAAGCTCAAAATTCGGTATCTAATTTAAAATCTCAGGTCTGGTATTGCCAGCAACCTCCTCAAGAATTTCCCATTCTCATAATGGGAACCACACTGAGAGAACCCTCACTCTGAGCCACCAAACATCASCCTGGAATTTTGTCTTAAAACATCTCTCAGATGCACCTTTTCAAACTTAACYGTGTTTCAGACCTGCCAAGTGTTCGGCTGATCTTGGTCATAAAGATATATTTTCTMCTTGGTCTGTATTTTTAATCACAATTAAGTCCATTTTTCTACACTTGGCCATATTACTGTTCCATTTACTTAAGCTCTAATGATTAAATCTAATTTACTACTCTGTGAAATCTTAATCCTTCTGAAGAGTAATGGGCAAAGTGCACAGGTCAGTTAGGAAAATGATTCACCACATAACCTCCATTTAGTAATTCCATTTATTTCAATAAAACTAGCTGGCACACGAAAGAAAGACTCTACAGTGGCCTTTAGTCTCCAGAAAATCATAGATTTTTTAATACAAGCACTGAAGAGATGTCTTGACCTCTTTCTGAACATACTATTTCCCATGGAAAAAAAAAAAAAATCCAAAACAAATCCAGCTCATAAAATCTCTTTAAAGAAAGCCACCTACATTTTGTGCTTGTTCTTATTTCACAAGCACAGCATTATCCTTTTCAAATATATAAAATGTCAGCTKGATAATGCAGGGGGAAAGGGCTTCCATATCCACAGCGAACATGATTTCTCTAAAAAACAATAAATGAAAAGCCTATTACTAATGTAGTATTCTCACTTTAATCATGCTTGTTCATTACTCCCATATTTTAGGTGATATAAAAGGAGGAACAATTATGGTCTTGTTCACTTTGATTTATTTGGCTCAGTGCCTCTTTACCTGGGTAATGTAAAATAAGCTGTGCTACATGGGTCATTTATGATGTGATTTAATAAGATGCTTTTTATTTCCAGCCTGCAGGGAAACACATTATTTTGCAAGCACCTTGGAAAAATAAATAAAAAAGAGAAAAAACAAAACACAAAACCACAAAAAAACCTCAAAACAAAACTAAAATTTTTTTTTGTTAATTTTCTATTTACACTCAGCAGACAAGGTAATTTAAATCAGATTTTCATGGTGGTAATGTACTAAAACAGGACTYCAAAACCCACATCAGGAAACAGTGCCTGGATGTCAAAATAAGGAAGGTTGTAACTACAGGCTTGACCAGCTCCTAACTTCCTTTGGGTATTTCTTAATAAATTAAGACTTGTTCCTTTTCATTGKCTGGAACAGGTTAATGTTTTTGCTTAACAACACATGCTGTCTACAAAAAAAAATTAAATTATATTTGTGTAACAGTTATGAGACACAGCTACAGGTAAAAAAAATGAGCTAGGAAATTGGTTTTCTACAGATACAATGAATAATGTGAGCAAGTTTACTACACTGAAACTTACAAAAAACTTAAGAGGAATTTGGGACCAGTTTCTATGACTTTTAGGTTTTCAGATTATTCCCTTATAGCTGTTTTTGGGATTGACAGTAACTCAAAACTCTGCAGACAGAACAAAGTGAAAGGAGCTGGTATTGGAAAATCCTGCTCAGGGATATTCCCTAAATTGTCAGTGGAAGAGCTGATGACAAAACACTGCAGAGAGGATCTACCTGTTTCCAGTATAAATCCCTGGGGTTTTGTCACTCAAAATTTACAGACATTCTCATTTGGAACAACACTGTTTTAAGTTAAGGCTTAGCTGGAAAGAGATTTAAGAGTGAGAAGAGGAGGGGAAAAACCAAAAATATCCATAGTGRTTGCATCCATTTTTTCTGTTTCTAAAAAATCAGCAGCACTTTACCAGATAACTTCACAAAAATATCTTCAGCTGATTCATTTATTTGGGAGGGGGACTTTGTCTCAGCTCCTGTGTTTGAGATCTGGCCTTGAATTGCTCTTTATTTATGTTTTTGTCCTCATTAATAAAATCCTTCATTTGCTGCTTACAGCCTCCTCCAAAATCAAAAGCACAAGTAYGAAATCTTTCCTTTTTGCTTGAGAAATCCCAACCAACAAGAAGCTCCACMAAGTGCCTGCCTSAAGTCCYAAAACTCWTCAAATTCAGCCTCCTGAGTTTTARAAAAGTGGCAGCACAACCACRTGGAAGAGAYGGGGAACTCAAGAGTGGTGAAGGGTTTTGAGGGGAATTTAACCAACACCAAAAAAGTGTGAGTCCCCTGTAATTTAGTTTGGGATGGCAGCAGTACACAGCATTTTAGAGACACCCTTGGATGTCCTGACTTATAAAGGAGAATGGGTAAAATATTGAAAAGTAGTGATGGCTCAAAATCACCTGTGATCTCCCTSTAGCTGAAAAATCTCAGTGGCACAGATTGTGCTGCACAGATGGCCTCCCACAACAGGAAGGAAAAATTGTGCCATTATCCTGAGTAGAAATTAAAATCCCATGTTTACAATGGTGTTATTGAATATTTTCTTTTTTTTTTTTTTTTTTTTTTTTTTAGGTCGCAAATATGCGTGTCTCAGAAGGATCTAAAATGCCTCCAGCTCTCAGGAGTCCCAGCACAGGAAGGATCTGGAGCTCCAGGATGGGCAGAGGATGGAGCAGCTCTGCTGGGAAAAAAAAGGCTGGGATTATTCACCTGGAGATGAGAAGATTTGGGGTGACCTCAAAGGGATCAAAGGAAAGATGGAGAGAGACAATGGATGGGATGGAGGGACAGGACATGGGAATGTCTTTAAATTGCCAGAGGGCAGGGATGGATGGGATTTTGGGCAGGAATTTTTCTCTGGGAGGGTGGGGAGAGCCCAGAGAAGCTGTGGCTGCCCCTGGATCCCTGTCAGTGTCCCAGGCTAAATATTTGGGCTTGGAGAACCCCAGGATAGTGGGAGGTTGAAAGGAAGAGCTTTAAGGTCCCTTCCCAACCAAAGCATTCTGTGATTCTACGTTTTTCGGTACACAGCTAAAGAATTAATTAATTTCCAGATAAAAATTGTTTTGTCAGGAGGTGAGGCTTTCAGGACAATTTTTTGTTCCTGCTGCTGCAGTGATAACATCTGATGCTGTATCTTCTGGCACTATTTAGGCATGTGAAGCAAAGCACTTACCTAATTGCATATGAGGGTWCTACATCAATACAGTCACCTAATCCATAAACATTTCTCTTTCATAAGCTCTTATCACATTACCACTGATTATTTAGGGAAAAAAAAACCCATTAGTGTTATATGGCATCCTTCCCTTTATTATATTTAGGCTTCAATGAGGTTAAAATATGCCAAGGAACAGGAATTTAAGGTGGGGAGCAATCTGAGCCAGGACTGGAAAAATGGAGTGATTGGAAGTGGTTCAAAGATGTGCACGAAGATGGTGCAGCTTCATTCCAGAAGATCTGGTCCAGGCACGGGTGGGGAACAGAGTCCCAGCGTGCCAAAAGCTGCATTTGCCAATCCATTTGCCATTCTGAACAGCCAGGGCAGCACAGTTCACCACTGAGAGAGCTGTCTGGGTAAGACTAAGCCAGAATGAAATTAATTTAGATGTTTTTTTTTTGAACTGTGATGCTGAAGACGATCRTACAACTTGAGAGATTCCATAAAGAAAAATCATCTCATAGGTTTCAGCTTGCCCAAAAAAAAAAAAAATGCTCGTAAGAAACATCTCTTCATAACAGTTCACCAAGAATCACGCTGATTGCTCTGTAAGATCACGCCTCATTAGTCACTGAAATTAGCAAAATGAATTCTCTTAACTCCAGGGGCGGAATCAATCGAGGAACGAGTGAATGTGATGAAGCTGCTCTTACACAGGCAACAAAAGATGATGTTTTGTGGTTTTTGTTACAGCAAACCTGACTGCAGTAGAAGACCTAAGGGACYTAAGACAAATGGATGTGAGAAATTATTTATGGGTAGATTTTGTGTCATCCCTCTCGTGCCTGCTACCATCATAGGTTTGTTTTAATAAAAACACAGGAAAYCATCTTAGTATCTGCTTTAAAAGTTATTATTGTTCCTTCAGAGAATCTGATCTTATCCCGGGCTCTCTGCCAAACTATATTAACTAATAAAATTTTCTTCTGCGCCTTTTTAAAGACACTACCGTGCCATGTGCACCTCACTGAAACACTTAATTTTTGGGTTGTTAAACTTGGTTTATGCACTTGCCATTAGGCTTGGGCTTCCATCTTCTGTAAAGGGCTTGGTGACAGCAAGGTGTCTGCTTAAATCTTGTAGCAGCACACACTGCATGGGGAGAACAGCAAAAAAAAAAAAAAAAAAAAAAAAAAAAAAAAAAAAAAAAAAGAAGAAGAAAAAGGGGGTCTGTCTTGGGCAAACCAGCAGCCAGGGGGGAGTGTCAACCCTGCCATTAGGAAAATGAGCTTTTTGAGAGGAAAAGGAGAAACGCTGGCCAAAGACTTGAGCGTGAAGGCTTTAATTTAGATGTCAGAAATGCGTCAGATAAATCACTGTCAAACCTGATCTGTTGCTGCTGTGTGTAGAATTTGCCCACAGAATTTCTCCTCCAGGCAATCAGCAGCCCTGCAGTCAGTGCTGGGAGCTGGTCCAGCCATTCTTTGGGAATGAGGCACTGAAGTGGACTGGATTTCTGCCCTCACAAAGCCAGGACTTCTGGGGATTTCTGTTCTTCTCTCACCTGCACTGAAAATAAGGAAACACAACTTTATCAATGCCTGATCATACCATGGATCTTGTATGGACTGCTTCAATGGCAGTCCATAAAAAAATAAGCTGAGACAACAGCTTAGCCCTGCAGATTAAATATGTGTTCATTTCACCATGCAAGAAACAATATATTCACAATTCCAGTTACAAATCTCTGACAAAAATTATTTTAGTTGCCTGTATCACAAGGAGGTTCTGTAGAAACTGTCAACTGTCAGCTTAGACTGTGGTTATAGAGGATGAACCCTCCTGTCCTCATTACTGAGCAGTCACAGCGATCACAAAATCTATCTGTTGTTGCGAAAAGTCACTGTTTAAAGAAGAAATAAAAAAAAAAAAAAATCACTGTTTAAAGAAGAAATAAAAAAAAAAAAAAAGGAAAATCAGCATTCCTACTAATACTAATGTTGCACATTGTCACAGGAAAATCTCACAGGTATCTCTACACCATTCCCACAAGACAAATAAACTACAGCAAACATTTCATCCTGAAAGAGGTTCCACTGAAAGAGCTGCCATTCCTCTAAAGCACACGTGGAAAAATTCACAGGTGCACAGAGGTATTTATCAATTTTACATGTTCACAATCCTTTATTCTWCTGTTTAGGAATCAGCTAACTCACTGTTGTGCCATTTCCATATTTACAATGTTGTTAGTGTCAAAATGATCTTTCTGAAGCATCTTCTGAAAACTTTCTCAAATGCAGATGTTTGACTCTAATGAGTCACTACATCAACACTTTGTGTTGCTTTTTGCAACATTTGAAAAGCAAACCCTCTCCTCAYCAGGGTCAAATCATCTTCTTTGGAACAGTCTGACTGTTCTAGGTAGGAATAAGTTTCCCAGAGAAGCTGTGGCTGCCCCTGGATCCCTGGAAGTGTTCAAGACCAGCTTGGACARGGTTTAGAACAACCTGGAACAGTGGAAGTTGTCCCTGCCAATGGCAAGGGGGTGGCACTGGAAGAGATTTAAGTCCCTTCCAACCCAAACCATTCCATAAATTTATTATTCCATTATTTTCCTTATAAAGACAAACATATTTCACAGCCAGTTTGACCCTATTTTTTAATGCCACTAAAACCAAAATAAAAAAACCTACTTATGAAGAATAGCATATAATGTTTTATTAATTTCAACACAAAGCAAACAAGAGATTGAAGAACCTGTCTGGTAGGTCCCTGTGCTCAGCAGAGAGGGGATAAAAAAGATGCAGTAAATTTTTGTGAGGCATGGGGAACTTGTATCGTGTTCCAGCACCACATTGATATGATTTCACGTTGTCTGAACTGCTGAATTACTCCCGTTAACAGAATAAAACAAATTATATGACTTGGAAATCCACTGTGGAGGTGGTGCCTTGTGAATTGACCAACAGGCAGATTTTCCTGGTTAATAAAATGGAAATATCCCCAAGACAGAGGGTCTGCTTGTCTCCAGGCTAMAATCAAATCTAATTCATCGAGTTTATGAGCAGCAGATAAAGATCTGACCAGTGCAGCCTCAACTGGAGATAAAAGTTCCTTTCAAAAACACTCATAACATTGATCTGATTGCATCTTTTTGGTGTTTTTAATTCGATCAGGCAATAACCCACCAAAAGGCTGCTGGAAACAGCTCCTGCTGAGGGAATGGTTGAATTACTGAGACACAGCTGGGAGAGAAAAATATTTCCCAGCCCTGTGCAGGTGCCAGGAGCTGAGCCACCAAACACCTGTGGGGATCACACTGGTGTCACTTTCCCTGGGAAGAAGAGAAGCTGCATCTCCACCAGCAAGAATTCAGCAGAAATGTACGTGGAGCAGAAGGGATTTGTCCTTTCTTTGGTACACTAAGTGCTCTGCAAGTCTCATAAATAATTTTTAAAGCTACCTCCTGTGATAAAATATGCAGCCAGGCCGTGACTGGAATATTGTGAGAGGCTGATACTGTGAGCTCTGTGTCTTGAAATACCTTCTCATCCTCTCACATGGTCTCTCCCCTGCTCCATTCTAATTCCACATGAAAATTTAGGATTTTTTTTTATTGTGTAACATCCATCAGGGAGTTTACAACATGCAGGTTGTCACCAGCAGGATGGTTAAATTAACACACAAAATACTGTGTGTTGACAGGGAGTGACATGCTCATCTTGTCTGAGAGCAACAAAACAGTGCACTTTTGACCAAATTATCTGGTTCAGTCATTTTATTATTGTTGTTTTGAGGGGTTTTTTTGCAGTTTTGTTTTATTTTGTGGGAAGCTACAGTATAATGTTAGTCTCAGTGAGATTATATTTTGTCTTCCTTTCATTTATCAGCAATTTATTGCAGACCAGGAAAAAAAAAAAAACCCTCTAAGTTTAAAAGCTTTCTGTCTCACATCTTTGCATCAGATGATGCTGTCTTTGTAAATACTGGGGTTTTTTCCCTGAAAAAATAAGAAGGGAGTGAGCACACTTTATCCTGAGTGGACATTCCCAGATCAATGAACTTGAGGAGGGAGAAAACTGAATGGAATCCTTGCTTCGTACCTGATTAAAATGAGTAATAAATAGATGTATCAAAGCACCCTATGTGTTTTTATCAGCATGGTCCGATCCTTAACCCCAATCCTGTGCCTGTTTTAATTTTCTTTGGTAGACAGTGCCCTCTGCAGCCTCCCTTCGAATTTTGCAGGGTTCTAAGCACAATGAATTCTTTGAGTGACCCTTAATACATCACAGGCAAGAGACACGGTGCCAAAATACACAATTCCAGCAAATCTGCATCATTTCTGTGTTGCTCTGCAGTGTCTGCTGCAGGTCTAATGTTTCCCAGGCTGCAGTCAGCACCAAGAAGAAATTTTCTAGATTTGGGAGAGACAGAATCTGTGAAGAAGACAAAAGCTGGACACATGCAGAAAAAGAAACCCCRCTCATTAAAGTAGTTAAAACAATATAAGTTTGAAAACTCCCATATGTGATTCTTTCTGGTGTTAATAACATTCAATTTTATGATGCCTTTCAGCCAAGGGTTTAATTTAAAAAGAATTAACTATTTATTTCTGTGAGATTTGTAGAGGACATGGCACATATTAATAACACCATTTAAGGTATAATTGATTATTTTTTAGCTTTTTTTTAGATTTTTTTAGATTTGTTTTGAGGATTTTTTTAAATGTCAGCGTATGCTGTAATGTGCAACGATTTAATCCCAAATTCATTATAAATAAGACCTTTTAGTAGTGACAGCAGTTTCTAGGTCAGACATTTTCCCTTCTGAAATTCTCCCTCGTCTGCTGTACATAATTTGTCTTACACCATGCAGTCTCTTTTTCAAAAGGAACTTTTAATCTTTTATGGAGTCTTGATAGYGCCTGATTCATAAAAGAACAAGTTCAGCCAGAGAATTAAAAAGATGCTGGGATGAGAAAAAGAGGAGCTAGACAAACATCTGTCAGGAATGGTTKAGCTTTAATTGGGGCAGAACATCAACTAGGTGACCTCATGAGATCATCTTTGTCTCCATTCCCAATTTTTATTACTCCATGAAAAAAAAAAACTTGTCTTGATAGGAACTCTTTTCTAAGAAAGAATTTAACCTTGTATTTTGGGGACATTTCAGCCAACTCCCAGCTTCTGAAAATGCACCTTGAAATAGAGCTGCTTAATAAATATTATGTATTTATTTAATTAATTAAATAAATATGTGTGACTTTTCCTTATTCTGTCAAGCCCAGCAAATAAGAGGTGCATTGGGAAGGTGCTCCAGGAATTTTTTGGCTTATCACCACCAAGAAATACTACATGGCTGTGAGACTTCTAATAGGGGTGGGGTTTAATGAGTCTAAAAAATTCACAGGATCACGGAATTTTGGGATGTTTTGGGTGGGAAGGGACTTTAAAACCATCCCCATCCCACCCCTGCAATGGCAGGGACAYTTTMYACTGTCCCAAGCTGCTCCAAACYCCAATGTCCAGCCTGGCCTTGGRCACTGCCACAGCTTCTCTGGTCAGTGAGAAATAAAAATTTGGATGAAGAACTGATTGTGAGTTACTCACTCACCTATGGATGACCAGAAGTTTCTACATCATCAATCAACACTGGGAAAACATTATTGCAGCAAAATATTCCAGAGCCATCCACCTTTCAGGATGTTTGGTCATGTAGTTGAAGACAAAATAATTTCACCTTGGATTTTCAGCTGTGAATACACACTTGGGGAGGAAAAAATTGAAAATAAGCCTTTCCTTTGGTCATGTCCTAAAATTTGAATTACACAGGTGGTGCAGTTATCTGTGCTTTAATGACAGGAAAAAAAAGGTAGAAGAAAGAAGGACAAGAAGCATTGAATCAATCACTGCTTTCCAGATTGTTCCTTCTTTGTCCTTCCCTTCTCAAATCAKGCTGGAGCCTACAAATATCTAAAAGTAGATAGAAGAATCACATGGAGTCAAATAACTGCTTTTTCATAATCCATGTACGTATTTCAAATACATTTACCCTCCTGAGAATTCTGAATTGGATTTTAAAAATTATTCATTTTCTCCAAGATTTTTTTAGGAATATTTTCATCTATTCATATAAATGACCTGTGTTTTCCCCACTAAAACCATGTCACCATATTCACCACATGTCAAACAGAGTCACAGCTGGTCTGTGGCATCAAAAAGGTGGATTTTGATGGTGATGCTTCAAAAATTTAGGAGTTCTGGTAAGCCAAARGTTCTTCAGGTGGGCTGTTGGGTGATAAAAGGCCCTTTTAACATGGTTGGGACCAGGTACAGGAAAACTTGGCAAAGGCTAACAACTCACAGGATGCAAAGTTACCAGAAATTAAATTTATCCTTGGTATTTGCTTTTGGCATTTTAGTGACATATGAGAAAATTTGCTTTTAACCTTTAGTTTTAATCAATCTAGGTTGTTCTTAAGAAAAGCAGCAAGAAGGGAAAATAGTAAAAGAAATGTTAAGCTTGTAGAATATTTGCCTTTTTTTTTTTTCTCCCTGAGGAGTAAATATATTTTACRCAGCTAATGCCAAGAAGTAGATTCACTGAACCCTCCCAGCTCATATAATTCTAATTTCTGGAAATACCTTTGTGAGCCTGCATGTCCATCATTCCCAAATGAGCTCCTTGCTGCCTGTAATTAATGGCAGCTAAAAAAAATAAATGGGGAGAACTGATTGACTTCATATTTTCTTTTTTTCCTAATTAGCCAAGGAACTCTTTAGGGGTTCTGACCTTTCCAGGAATTACATTATCCTGCTTGTACAGGTGGGTTGCTTGCATGCCTGTAGAGCCTTGCTTAGACCTATTGAAGAGGATTTTAAAAATATCTCTTTTTTTTTTTTAAAGAAAAGGGACAGTGAGCACAGAGATTTAGGTTTTCAGTAAGAAAGCCTTACTAAATATGTTTCGGGGGCATTGCTTGATAACTCTTTCTCCTTCCACACACTTTGTGGGAACAGCTCCACCCATTTCTCTGGACACAGAGGAGTTTGGATACATTCTGGAGTTCTCTGAGTCTGTTGTAATAACATGATCATTGCATTAATAAGGTGTCACTTAGATGATCTTTGCAGACACTTCACATTCCAAGGATTTAATAAAAATGTTCTCTTTGGCAGTTCAGTGTTACTCCATCGGGATTTTATGGGGATGGTATATGGTTTCATCTCCCAATCTCTTCCTGTGGACACTCAGGTAATAAAAGTGGATGGATTAGAATTTTTCTTTAATAAGAGCCGTATATTTGACCGAGGCAGGACTCTGAGAGCAGACAAGTTCATTTACACATTTCAGAGGGACMTATAAAAAAAAAACCTGTTCACCCRCCTTAATTATGTCAGTGCTGAGCYKYRAATTTACCATTCCTTCATAAATACTACTTAAATTTTTATTTCAGGTGCTCTTCACACTTAAAAATTAAGGTTCACAGAGCTTACAACTTCATATAAATCCAGCTTTCCAACGACCTGCATTAAAACCTTTGGAGTCCTGATAAAGAGATTGAAAGATAATTTCTATTTTTTAAAAYATGGTGAGAACAATAATGGGTAAGYGRGTGTGAAAWGCTCTGAGTCTTTTRCAGAGTTCTGTGGATRTGTCTGCAATACTGATAATTCTGGCAACAGGCAGGTGCAAGTTCTGCAAATTTCACATCAAATTTGCCAAATGAGTCGCTGCTACTCTTTCCTTACTTCCTCCTCACAGTAAAATGGACGTGGTCCAATTTATAAAGGTAGGGACTCAAGTGGAGAGAACTCTTCCTGGAAAAACTTGAGGAAAAATATTTTCCWCTCATTCATTTTAATATTATATTACTCTGGTGGCTGAGCAACAACTTCTGTTTTCAAGTTTCAGATACCAGAGAAAAACGGAGCCCCTTCCTCTGCTCTTCCACTTTGAGTTTTTTTTATCTGAAAATGGCAGATGATCCCAAATATGCCTTYATTTTTCAATGTTGATGAATTTCTTTCTTCCCATTACCACTGTGTGGTTGCAGACAAGTTTTGATCTTCGTTTCTTGAAAAACATCAATTTTTTTGTCATTCAGCAGCTGCCACTTGAATTTGGCTAAGCCAGAGAGCAACTGCAGTTCTCAGGTAAAAAAAAAAAAAAAAATTAAATATTAAAGTCCTTTGGAGGGGGAAACAAGAGAGGAGAGACTGTCACTTACTAATTACCATTTTTAAGTTTTGAGGGCTTGCTTCCTTGTTCATTTCTGATAAACAGACAAGTTGATTTAGAAAGCCAGCTTTGATTATAAGAGCCTTCTCAAATTAGAGCCCACAAATCACTGGCTGAATTTACCAACACCTAAATTAAGCTCTCTTTCTTTTAAATATGTAAAAAACAGTGCAGAACACAGAAGAAAGTTTCAGAAGGCAGCAAAGGGCAGCCCCTTGTAGCAGCTGTAAATTCAAAAGTACTCCATTTAATCAGGTAAAGAGATATTGAAGCTGTCTTGCTGTGGTCAGGGCAGTAAACCTGCTTTGAAATGCATCATCACTTTGAGAACACATCACAGAGGAGCTTTCCAATGACAGTAATTTAATCTTTTGTGAAGCTAGTTGCTAAACTTCAAAGAAGCTRGTCTTCTTTTAAACATTTCCTTAAATTAACTCACTTCTCCCAATTTAGAATACAGGGGAAAATCGTATTTTAGAAGAGAAGGGCTGTAGTCATGAGCCTGATACTTTGTAAAGGAAACCAGCAAAGAAAAAACACACACMGAGTACCAAGATGGAAAAAAACCAATAAATTTTCAAAGATATTATTTGAAATAATTCTGTTATTTCATCATTCACCTATTCTATTTTTTTTAATCTACCAGCAAACAGTCCAGTAACTGGAGAATAAACCAGATACGTATTCCCACGGAGAGAACAGAAAAATAAAAATCTTTATAATATTTACAACAGCCTGTTTCGGCGTTAACACTGTTGATATCATTACACATTTTGGCAAAGCTCCCTTTCCTCATCAAAGCACAGTGAGCATCACCTCATGGGAGGCAGGTGAACAACAGCCAGACATGTGTCCTGTCCCCAGAGAGCAAGGCATATTCCTGATCCATCCAACAATCCCTGTGAACTGGTGCAAAAATCATAAACTGTTCCTTCCACGCTCTATAAAAGCACAATAGATGGGTTTTTATAACCCATAACTTTTTATGGGATTCAAAMACACYACACAGGATCTTGTTGGACACCCCWAACCTGTGACYAGCAGAAATAATCAACTTAAGACACATGAAAGAATTCTCATCCAGCAGGCAAGATGCAAAAATGAGGACACAACTGCCTCTCCTGTCTCTGATTGCCATCCGGCCTTTTTACATCGCTCTCTGCATAACAAAAAGGTGCACAAAACATAACAAAAAGGTGCACATTTGTCCCTGGAGAGTTTGGCAGAAATGCTGTTTGGCATTCTCCAGGATTTCCTCTTCTTCCTCGAGGAATGTTGTCGCTGCTGGCCAAACAGSGACAGAAAAGAATAGATACAAAAACATACAAAAGTGGGTGAAAAAAAAAAACAGAAAGAAAGAAGGATTTTTTGTGGGACATGCCTCTTTTATCCACTTTAGCAACCAGAGTACACATTTGTGTCAAACATACATTGGTCAAGGGACAGCTGTTTAATTAGTAATCAGAACAGAATTGGTGAGTTTGCAAAAGCTACAGTATTAGTAATGCTTATAATTTTCAGCCACCTGCGTTATCAATTCCGCATTCCAATCTGCTTTTCTCAAGGATGCAGCATTCCTCCTCCATGTGGGCAGTTAGTTAACACTCCTTTTCTTTTCCCAGGCCTCAGTCATACACAATAATTGCCTGAGTTTCAGAATCAAGATTTGTAGGGCCCCGTTCCCCCACAGAATGTCTGGTTCTTTCACTSATGAAAGATTTTCACCATCCCCTGTGATCTTTTTTTTCAGAAGCTTCTCCACCATCCCGGTGTTCTGTGGAGCTCCGGGTCTGTGGGGCTCTTGTCCACCAGTGGGGAATGAAGGGAAAGGAAAAAGAATCTGCAAAGCAACACCCAGAAGCTGTGTCGAGGAAACAGCTATTCATTTTCTTTTCTCTTGACTAAAGAAACCATTGCAGGCGTGGACCGGAGGGTCCTCTGCTTTTTGCGCGGCTGAGGGGTCCCTGCCCACACTGCCATCAGGAGATGCTGATGAAGGAGCCCAGCTCCTTCTCTGAGCTTCTCTGGGCTTCTCTGCKCTCGGCAGGGATGGCCACAGATGTGCTGCGATTCCTCGGGGTTTTTTTTTCCTCCAACTCTCCGGCTTCGTCTACCTGAGATGCCAGCGGGCTTAGCGACCGGAGCCAGCCCCGGTGCTTTCGGCTTCATCCCGGGCATCCCGGCATCGCCTCAACCTCCGCACCTCCTGGCTGCACTGCGTTTCCACGATGCTGAGGACGCCTCGCACCAGCGGAGGGGTGTGGTGCCTTAAACGAGGCCGAAGTTGCCGCACCAACACCTCCCTGTCCGGCCCGAAGATGCAGAGCGCCAGAAGGATGCTGCTTTCGGCCGTCATCACCTGCCACCAGCGCTCGCCGTAAATCCTCTGCAGCCACTGCCGCAGCCAGGAGCGGACAGGGTCCAGGAGACCGCGTCGCCTTCGGAAAAGCTCTGCCCAAAGCTCAGGTAGGATCCCGCCGACGCGTTCGGGGTTTTGYTCAGCCGGGGATGGGGCTGAGGACKCGACCTGCTGCTGCTCGGGCTGGCGGACGATGCACTGCAAAAAATCCTCCTCCTGCTCCGAAAAGCTGATGGTGGCGATGGTCCTCCTGCAGACGGGGCAGGTGCGGTTCCCCCGCAGCCAGCGGAGGATGCAGCCCAGGCAGAAGTGGTGGCGGCAGGGCAGGGCGTGGGCGATGTCGCCCGGCTCCTCGCAGCAGATGGGGCAGCTCCAGTCCCTCCTGGCCGTGGACATGTCGCCTTTTCGGGGCTCGGTTCGGCTCTGCCGGATAAATCTGGATGGTCAGGGTCATAATCCATCTCCCAGTGATGTCAAAATGCACCGCCAGTTCGTGTCACCCCCTCCGCTGCTCAGTGATGTCACAGTGGGTCAAGCGCCGGGCACAGATGTCTGAAGAAGCCTCACAACTAAAATTCCCTGCACAGTTGTTCAAATAACTTCAGGAGCTCTACCGAGAGTTTTTGTGCTGTCTACAAGTGGTTAAAAAAAAGAAAAAAAAAACTTTTTTTATACTAAAAGTATAAAAACACCCCAAACCCTAAATAACCAAATCACTCACGCGCGGAGCAAAAAAGTACCCATTCAGCAATAAATCCTTCTCGCATTGCCCAGAAAATCTGGGAGAAATCCCTCTGACTCATAGGACTGCTAAGTTTATTTTGTGTAATTCTGCCTGAATCACATCCAGCCATTTTTGGCATTTCTCAGTCCAAAACTGCAGCTACTGGAGATCAGACAGCACAAAAGTTCAGTTTTTGTCGCACCACTCATCTTAAAAAAAAAAAAAGCCCTTCTGGTGTAATGTGTCTTGGTATCTTGACACATTTGGAGGAATGTTGTGACTCATRTTCCTGAAAACTTTCCTTTCTTATACCAGTTCTGAAGTGCAACTCATCAAGAATTAAGATCTGAAGAACAGACATAATTTCTGTAGATTGGAAAAACTGCATAAAAAATCAAAAGCTATGAAAATGCAGTTGGAGTGAGAGCTCAGATTTGGATAATRTTTGTTGTGGAGTTCATACCATTCAGAAGTTTCAACTATTGCAATTCCCATAGTTCCAAAGACAATGTAAATATAAATATATAAATTACATCTGTAACCTAACACAAAATAGTGTCACAGTGGTATTTATCAGAGTATCAGTGAAGTTCTTGCTTGATATTACAGGCCATCATGGATAAAACTAATGAGGTCAAAATATTTAACCCAGAAGGAGGAATATTAAAAGAAATTAGCATTATGTGTTTAATGAAAGTAATACCCATTCTGGATCACAACTGAATCCAGAAGAGCTGTTCACACTCTGGTCACCACTTATCTCTCAGGATTAACCTACATTTTACTTTAAAGTCATTAGTTTAAGAAACAGATTGTACCACTAGGGAGAAAATCTGACATAAGACCAGCAAGACAATTAAACTGTAACAGGTTTTACATTCACTTGTGCTTTTAATTGGACAGTAATAGCCTCTGTCTAATTTGCTTGGTTGAGAAATCTCTTGCAGGCCAGGTGTAGTTAGAAAATATGGGATCACCAAAAGAGCAAAGACAGTTCTGTGGAACTAATAAAAAAACCTTTCCCACACACTTAAGGTCACKTAAATTTATTATTAAATCAGTATTAAAATATATGTTGGCATACCTACACTAAGTGTTTATTCAGTTTGATATTAAGGATTTGTCTCGTGCTGCAGGATCTRGARTCTGCTCTAATAATCATTTCTTATKAAACACATTACAACCWCAGCCMTGTGTTCTCTGTCCAGTTGAACATMATTTCATTTCTTATCCCTTCTGCTYCTGTCAGCSAAGCCACATTTAGGCAGCATTTCATGTAAAGGCAGCATTTCAATTGCTAAAAATAAAGATATCACATTAAAACAAATGGGGATGTTACAGCTGGGGAGGAGGGGGAAGGTCACATTTGGAATTGTGTTTTGTACTTCAAAATGAAACTAAAAAAGTGCCTCTCAATCATGATTTCTTTAATTTCAGGGTAAAATTGGGACTTTTATGATCAATGTATTCCACTTCTAATGAACTTCTGTTRCTGCACTGCACCACCAGCTACTAAYGTGACATTTTAAAATTTGTCAGATTTCCACTAATAGCTTCACTCACAGAAGCAGCAGAAAGTCTCAAACATTGCTAGCAGCAAGTTAGCACATTTCTCCAACACTTCTATCTAGATTCTTTTGGRAGAATAAAAATTTACCTCTAAGGCTTAAATGGGTCTCAATGAGAAGAAATTTATTTTAGGACTACCAAAAACAGGTGCCCAAAAGAAAAGAGTTTCTTTTGTCACTGGGAATGGGAAAATCCAACTCACTGGTACTGAATGCTTAAAAATTAAATCAGTGAAGTCCCCCTGTGTCTGAGGATGTCTGGAGCCCCTGACACTGACATTAATAAAATTAGGGGTTTGTTCAGACAATAGATAAGAAATTACACATTACACAGCAGAGAACTGCTTGATCTGGACAGACAGAACAAAATCAAAATCCAAAGGATATATCACGAGCACAGCCAGAAGAAGTCACTAACAGGCAAACTCCTGCTTTATTCCAGAAAAACTCAAATTTTTCGGAAGCCACTTAAAGACAAGCTGAGATGAGCACTGCAATATTTATTAGCACACAAAAAGTAAAGAAAAAAATRTTCAGGAACTTCTCAGCTAGATCTAAATTATACTTTTTCCTTTTTTAGGGCTATCCATTMAACAGTACACCCAATACTGTCATTGTAGGCTTGGAAAAAGAGCTAAGATATATTTTAGAAATTCCTATATTTAGTTATAAGCTTTTAGTCCTGCTTATGCTTCCTTAAACATAGCAATTTTTTTTTAACTAGCTACCAAAAAATTGTTGCCTTAGGCTGAAAAATGTCTTCACASTGTCCAAAAGATGTAATGTAAGTTCATATGGAATTTTCAGGGATTTCCAAACAAGTGTTCTGGGAAATATGTTCAGGAAATCATGGATTTGTGACAGGGTATGATGCATTTTTATGAATRAATAAATAATGCCTGCAGAATAAAAGTCTGCAGAATAAATAATAATAAATAAGGCATGCATCAAAGTCCACAGAGGAGCTGCCATTAGCAACAACAAACTTTGAATTAAGGCTTGTAGTGACTCATCAGACAAAGGCTGGAAGAGGCTCTTCAAACCTTCAGAAACTTTTGTGAAAACAGATTTTCAGCCTGCTGTGACTTTTTTCCAAAGAAGAAATTTCTTTCAGTATGGATGACTGCCAACCATGTAGGACAATCTCCCACCCCCCTGGGAGAAAATGTGAAAAATTTGAAAAATTTTTCATCGGAAAAATGTGATGAAAAATTCCACATTTTCTGTAGAGGAGCAAAGGAAGGGATAGATCTGAATCAGAAAGTTTGCTGTTATTTGTGTGAGATGGCACCTTTGCACATATTTCATATTTCAGTAGAACATTTAGAGATAAAGACACCACCACACCTGGTTTGCTTTTCCTGGTTTTTCACATGGGTGAATTTTCTGAATTCATCTCAGGTGTGCTGAAGTTGTCTGTGATGTTAAGGGGAGACACAACCCAGCAAACACAAAACCTTCATGGTCAAAAAAATCAGCTTTGGCCATCCCCAAACCTCCATCTGACCACGAAAGTACCTTTAAGGGATGCATATGACCACTGTTATCTCCTTTTCTGCTGGAGAAAAAAAAAAAAAGTGTTACATGGTGAGAAAAGAAAGTTCAGGAAAGGAAAGTTCAGGAAAGGAAAGTTCAGGAAAGGAAAGTTCAGAAAAGGAAAGTTCAGGAAAGGAAAGGAAAGTTCAGGAAAGGAAAG